>NW_024412376.1:124191750-124365224 GCF_014898765.1 Herpailurus yagouaroundi | reverse complement strand
CATGAACGGGGGAGGGGCAGAGAGAGAGGGAGACACAGAATCGGAAATAGGCTCCAGGCTCTGAGCCATCAGCCCAGAGCCCGACGCGGGGCTCGAACTCACGGACCGCGAGATCGTGACCTGGCTGAAGTCGGACGCTTAACCGACTGCGCCACCCAGGCGCCCCTATTTATTTATTTTTTTAAGAACCTTTTCTCCACCAGGTACCCACCTAAGAAGATGTCAAGCCAAGAAAATGGAATTACTAAAAAGGACTGGTCCAGCCTCTCAAACGCACTCAGCTACATTCTCTCCTTCTGACCTTTGCTGCTCTTCAATGTCACAATGGCCTCCGTGTTCCTACCTCCAGTGCTTATTTCTCAGTTATCTGACTTGCGGTAGCAACAGGACCAAGTTGATAACTTTCTTCTCCTTGAAACCTTTTCAGATAATGTCAATCCTCTGCTTAAAAAACAAAGTGTCCTCAGAGGAAAACCTAAGTTCTTATTATTACCTGTAGGTCTACCTACGTTATCTGCCTCTAAGTTATCTTGCTTACTATATCGTTGTTAATCTCACCCTTGTTATACCTTGTACTCAAGCCACTCAGCCACCTTTGCACTTGTACTTCCCTCTTCCTAGAAAGCTCTTCTTCCACACAGCTTTCTCCTTAATCTCTTTAAGTCTTTACTCAAAAGTCATCTTTTGGGGCATCTGGGTGGCTCAGGAAGTTAAGCATCTGACTTCGGTTCAGGTCATGATCTCACAATTCGTGAGTTTGAGTCCCACGTCAGGCTCTGAGCCTACTTCAGATTCGGTGTCACCCTGTCTCTCTGCCCCTCCCCTGCTCCCCCTCTGTCTCTCTGCTTCTCAAAAAATAAACCATAAAAAAATTTAAAAATCAAAAACAAAAGTCATCTTCTTAGAGAGGTCTGCTCTGGAAACCCTGTCCAAAATTCAACACCTTCACTGTTCTTGTCCCCCTTCCCTTCTTGTTTGTTTTTGTTTTTTCTCCCTTTCTTTCACTATCTATCTATCTATCACTATCTAACATTCATACATTATTTTTACTTATTTTGTCTTGTGCATTATGTCTTCTCCCACTAGATTGTTAGTTCCCTGAGGACAAAGCTACTTTTGTTTGTTTTTATCATTAATATCTTCTTAGTACCTACCACAATGCTTTTCCATGAAAAAGGAAAGTAAATAAAATAACATCACTGTACCATGAAGATTTGAGACCCTTGAAACCATGCTGTATATTTGGGCTTGACTTTTAATTAAATTCCGTTTGGGGGCAGGATTGGTTTCCAAGTCTCCAGGCTCATTCTTGATCTAGAGGAAGCCAGCAAAGTTTTTTATTCATGTCATTTACCAGTTCAAAAGTTCTCAATAGCTTCCCCACTGCCTTAGGGATCAAATTCATCCCTCTACCGGCTGTGCTTTTCCAAGGTTATCTCCTGTGTCAGCACTACATTTGTCTTCTGCAGCCAAACTGGTATATTCACCATTTCCCCAAATTGTCTTCCTCTATTGTTTCTCCTCCTTTTCTCTCATCTGAAACACCCTCCTTCTTTTCCATCCATCCATGCAGACCCACCCCATCCTTCATGACCTCATTCCTTCTCTACCTGCTGACATCCAACTCATTTATTCAACTTACATGGTGCCTGCTTTATAGTCTTCCTTGAATACTCCAGATGGAATGAAATGCTCCTTATCTAGTAATTTTACAGTATTTTTTTTCCTAAGCTCACTTCAGCTCGTTTCACAGTACCATAGTGAAGGAGTGAAGTAAGGGTCCACAGCAGTCTAGAGCGTAAGTGCTTTGATTCAAATTCAGATGGTGCCACTAACTGGTTGTATGACCTTGGGCAAGTAAAAGAACCTCTCTGTGCCTCCGTTCTTTCTTTGTAAAATGAGGACAATAATTACCTATCTTACAGAGTTTTATGTGAGAAGCTTGAAGCTTGAAGATTAGCTTGAAGATTAAATGCACAAATATGTAAAAAACAAACAAACAAACCTTGGAATAGGGTCTCTACTGAGTGTTTGCTATTGTTGTGGTGGTTGTGGTGGTTAGCAATCCATTTTCAGTCCACTTGATTTTTGGGGGTTGGGGTGAAACGTAACAGCTGGATTTACTTCCAGTTCCTTAAAACATATACCTTAATTTTAGTAAGTAATGAAGGTGTCATTGTTTTCCTGCTCTTTCCAGTTTGAAGGTACAGGTGAATTAATTGCATTGTAGGGAATTCTTGGTACTATAAACAATTTCATTGATTTTTTTTTTCCATGCATACACCATGTACAGCCACGATGCAAGTAGGACATTGAGTTGAACTGATTTCATACTATATGGTGCTTTTATTTCTATTTTAAGATTTCAGCTTTCCTCGATTTCTCAGTGATAGCTTTTTTATAATTTTGAATCCAGGATGCATTCATTTGTTTGAATCCATTTCTTGCTTTAACGTGGGAACACAAGACATTAGTTGTAGTCCACTACTGTCTACTTAATGAAATTGTTTTTGAAACCCTGCCCGTTAACCTTTAACCCTGCCGCCTGTGCATAGTTTCCGTATTCAAATAAATGATTAACTCACTTACCAGTGGTGTTTATGAGTTCTTGGCTTACCCTGAACCTGCCTGGTCTAGTTCAGAGACTGAGGAGGTTCCAGAATAATCTCCCCAGGCTTCTCCTGAGGCACATCTCTAGCTGCCCCATTTGTCTTCCCTTTCCTTGTCATCCCCCATGCTATTCGCCCACCCCTCTTCTCTCCACCAGGAGGTACAATGCATCTGGTCCTCATTGTGGTGATCATTCAACTTTGCAGTCATTTTTATAGATGTTTAATCAGGTGTACAGGTGAAAAGATGAAAAGTGAAGGGTGCATCTTTCTAAATATTTATCCAAGAAACAAACCCAGCAGTATTCAATCCAACCTCTTGTCTTCTCCAGCGGCACTGTGTCAATAGCCTCTTATACAACAGTGGCCTGAGATACTTGGTCCCAGAAGGTGAATCCTGGAACTACTGCTTAATACCCATGAAATTAATTCCTTTTTTCACACTGAATAGTGTCCTCGCTCTCAGCTCTGGATAAACAGGCTTGGAAGTGGTTTATAGGCCATGTTGTTTTCCTTCTGAAAAATGATCCTTAAAGTAACTTCAGAAAACAGAGGGGCAACTCCAAAGATTAAAAAAAAAAAAAAAAAAAAAAAAAAGGAGGCCATGATTGTGTTAAAAGCCTTTCAGTAGGCTATCGTGCTGTTTGCAGAAATTGTAAAATAATTTTCCACCGATTATTAATTTTAAAGTAATTTAGAGCAGTAGGACTTGGAAGGAAAGATGCCCAGGAGGATAGTACCTTCAGTCATTTTTCTAAAAGTAGTTAAGATAAAACAAAGTACCCTATAGTCTGACACAGGTCACTTTAGGATATAAAATACTAAGTATTTCACTCTTGAAAGGGACAGAGAGATATCAAACAATGGCATGAATGAGATAGGTTGTGGTAATGGCTCATTTTCCTGGAAAATCGAAAAGACTGGCCAAAGATAACGGTTCTTCCCCATTGCTTTGGAAATCCTCCAATACATAAGTTTCACCTTTATCGTATCTCTGAGGTCCAAGGTCAGGGATTGTGAGTCAGCCTCCCCAAGTGTACTCAATGCCCTTGGTCCTAGACTAACAATGACAAAGGGAAGGAGCCACATAATTTAAGAATCCAGCTTGAAGAATCTGAATAGAGAATATGAGAACCACTGAAATTCATCTGAGAACATTTAGAAGACTGGTTTTCTCAACGAGGCCAACTAAACCATGACCACAAGTGTTTTGGTGGACAGAGCCCTACCTTTTATCAACAAAATGGCTATACCATTTACAAAAGATTAGAGGAATCCACAGAAGTCCCCAAACCAAGAACTATTGAGAGGATGTAAAGTTCAATCAATCAGCACAGGGATAAATAAAAGAGGAATTTGAAATCGCAAGTCTCAAAGAGATGAATGAGATAGACAAGACCTTCATGATCCGAAAGAGAAACAGAGGCAGCAGTGATCACTGTCCGTGGTGCTCAGAAAAACGAAGTTGCATCAGACAAAACTGAACTATCAGAGGATTTGAATGCAGTTTCCAAGGTCTACATAAAAGGGGGAAGGAATCCATCTGTTTTGTTAAATGTTTTCCTGGAACTTCATCAAAGTGCAAGAGGATCCTGTTTAATTAGTCAGAGCCTATCAGATATACACCTGAAAAGAAGCTAAAACCAACACTCATTAAAATGAAGGTAAGGTTCTTGGACCCCAGTGAAAAGCACTGGAAACTTTGCCAGAAGGTGGTACATTGGTGCTCTTTTGTGGGGGCGGAAAAGGTCCCTGGATGACAACCTGACATCAAAATCATAAAAGTACCAGTCAATTAAAACAAAGAAAGAAAGCCAGCTGTGTCAAATGTTTTTATATTATCTTCTAATCTTCTCAACAATACGTGAGGTTATTGAGGAAATGGAGGCTCAGAGAAGCGAAGCAGTTTTACCAGTTTTACCTAGTTAGTAAGTTTCTCCCCACAATTTAGATCTAAATTGAACGTTTCTAGAGTCCCTGTTTTTTTCATAACATGCTGCCTCCATATGGGGCAATAGCCTGTGTGGATGAAAGAGGAAGAAGACCAGCATGGTGCTTTGAAGAGAACATGAGGCCTTTTCTGTTACTGAATAGGAAGATGATCCCCGGGGGAACGAATGTTCCGGGGGGGTAAGCCATTCCGCATGTAGGTACTAATGAGATCACTTTGATATGTGAGCTTTTGCTGGCTCCAGAGCCCCATCAGCTGAACATCAGGGCATATCAACCTCAGCTGAACATCTACTTCTTCTCCATTAAGACTCTCTCCCCCTTTAGAATCTCCAGGAATCCCCAGGGTGTCATGGGCACCGCAGACTAACGCTATCCTTTAGTAATACCACTGCTAATTCCTCAGGTCCCAGCAGCCTATCCGCATGCCTCAGGGCTCCATCAGCAGCACTGCTGTCTCTCAGCTATCTTGCCTACACTGCAGGTTTCTGAGCTACTTCTCCACTCCTCCCTCCTCTGACTACCTTCTCTGAGCTCCAAACACCTTTCAGACATCCCAACAGGATGTCCTAGAGACATCTCAAACACAACACATCGGAAAGAGAAACTGTCTTCCCCAAAGATCTTCTTTGCCTCTCGTGGGCTGAATTTTGATGGATCAATAACAGCAGCACTCAGAGTGACTCAAGCCAGAAACCTAGAATTGCCCAGTGGTTTTTCCAACCAGATACCAGGTATTATCAGTTCTACCTTCCTCACAACTGTCCTGTCATTCCTCTCTATTCCCTGAGGGGTGAATGGGTAAACCAAGTGCTCATGGGTGAGGCGACACCTACATTTCTACTCACCTTGTTCTGGGCCTCCTCATTTTCCTCCTCTTTACTGTCTTCTAGGTTTCTAGATTTCTTACTTCATGCAAAGTCCTTACTTTGGCATTTAAAGACTTTCATGATTTTCCCTCTGCTCATTTTTCCACCCAAAATTAAATCGTTGGCCCATTTCTACTTCCTTAAATCTACTGACTCCAGAACAGCATGGAGAGATGATGCACGCTGGAGTTCAGATGTACACAGTGAATAATAGGGTCACATTTTCCAAGAACAAGAAAGTTAGATTGTGCATACCTGATATGTCCAAGAAGAAACAAAGGATGGCTTGCTATTTGAAATGAGCAACAATATAGGGGATAGAAAATACTGAACTTCAACAACTTTCTTAATCGTATCTGTTCTCCTGTGTTCCATGTTCCAACTAATGAAAGAGTAATCAAAGCAAACAGCTTTGGAATGAAAATAACTTTATGAAGAATGTATGGACTGAATGTAATCTGTGTAAGAGGCATGAGTGAAAGAATACCAGTGGAGGTCAGAAACATGATTGATGGTTTGATAAAGACTCAATGAAGACTCAGAAAAAGATGAAAATAATTAACACTGAGAGATAAAAACAGCCTCCTGCAGCATCTGGGAGAAATTTCTACTAACCGTAAGGTGAATGGAAGTGTATTGGGAAAACAAAATGTTAGTCTGCCTGTGCATTCCCACATGAAACAGAGAAATCCTAGCAACCTGAGAGAAGGTAGCAAGACACTCACATTCCTTTCTCTTACACACAGACACAGAGTCATATTTAAGACTTACCTGGGGCACCTGGGTGGCTCAGTCGGTTAAGCGTCCGACTTCGGCTCCGGTCATGATCTCGCGGTCCGTGAGTTCGAGCCCCTCGTCGGGCTCTGTGCTGACAGCTCAGAGCCTGGAGCCTGTTTCAGATTCTGTGTCTCCCTCTCTCTCTGACCCTCCCCCGTTCATGCTGTCTCTCCCTGTCTCAAAAATAAATAAATGTTAAAAAAAATTAAAAAAGAAAAAAAGACTTACTTAAAACTTACTTTAAGTCATATTCTAGACAGACTTGTAGACTACTAACCTCTAAGACAACTCAATGTGTGTGTGTGTGTGTGTGCGTGTTAAATGCATCCTTGTGCAGGTGGTTCTTTATAAGTAGAGCAGTAAGTAGAGGAATAAAGATGTTAGTGGAAAGCAAAAGAGTCCATGCTAAGAATTATGGTCTTTTTAATAAAAAGAAGAGGGGTAAGAAGGAAAACATTCTATAGCACTTAATATGCTAGACATTCATTCAAGTGCTTTTTATATAGTAATTAGTGTTTAGAACAACCCTTCATTAGTCAGAATAGCATAAGCTGTGTTGTGGCAAAAATAAAATAAATAACTCCAAAATCTCCATCTTTGGCACAGCACAAGTGTATTTCTTGCTCACTCAAAGTTTGATTTGGGTAAGTAGAGACTCTCCTTCATCTGGGAACTCAAGGATTCAGGATCCCTCCATCTAGAGATACCACTCAAGGGCACTGTGGTAGAGAAGAAGGACGCAGAAGGCAAACTAGCTCTCACCTGCTGCAGTCTTGAAATAACACATGACCTTTCCACTCCCAGGCCATTAGTCATAACTAGTCACATGGCCCCAATAATAGCAAGGGAGGCTGGGAAATGTTGAAGAGCCCA
Source organism: Herpailurus yagouaroundi (assembly GCF_014898765.1). Taxonomy (NCBI): domain Eukaryota; kingdom Metazoa; phylum Chordata; class Mammalia; order Carnivora; family Felidae; genus Herpailurus; species Herpailurus yagouaroundi. The sequence continues at coordinate 124,358,146 of NW_024412376.1, read as the reverse complement.
TGGATATCCCACTGAGCACTCTTTTACTTACAAGCCTTATGTGAAAGGCAATAGCACAATCCCCATGATTTTTACAGATGAGGGACACTGACAAACAAGTAAAAGCAATTTATCCAAATTCACGGTTAGTAAGTGGTAGACCTAATACTTTCACCAGACAATATGATTCCAGAATCCGTGCTTCTAAAAATTATATTCTAATGCCTTTCAGAAGTAATAGAAATTTCATAAATGGTTTACATAAGTGAAACAAACTGTGGATGGAGATAGGAAATCTTCTCTTAGAATCCCAGAGCCAGGTTATATGAGCACCATCTGGACACTGGGAATTAGGCCTAAAATGTACAATCACTTTTTTGTAGACCTGCGAAAGGACTCAACCAGAAGGCTGGTGTTCAGCAAGGACAATCAAAGGAAATCCCTGCATCCTGCTAATGGGCAAACACATAGTCTGGAGACATTTGTCTTACTGAGGATGAGCAGCATGAAAAAAATCAACTCAAGACATAGGAGAAAAGAATTGAAAATCCAAGATCAAGGGAACAGGAGATTAACAGTACAGGAGTCTATTATCTAGAGCAGGGGTGAACAAACTTTTTTGTAAAGGTCCAGATGGAAATTTTTCTTTAGGTTTTGCAGACCATACTGTTTCTGTGACAATTACCCAACTCTGCAAAAAGGCACAAAAGCACCAACAGACAATACGTATGTGAAAGGGGTGTGGCTGTGTCCCAATAAAATTCTGCTTACGAAAACAGACCGAGGACAAGATTTGGCCCATGGACTGTAGTTTGCCAACCCCTGCTCTAAAAGAAAAGGAAATTAAGAAATACAAATGATCAATAAACATTTGAAAAATATTCAATTTACTAGGAATCCAAGAATTATGAATCTAAACAGTGATGTAATTGTTTATCAACAAACAACTGACAAACATTTCTTAAGAGGTTATTGTTAGAAGAGGTTCAATGGGATGATTTTATATACTTCAGATAAGAGTGTGAATAGGTGAAATTTAGCTTGAAATTAATCTGTAGGAAATTCTGTATATATGTGTATAATCTATACATACATATTATGCTCAGTAAAATAAGTTAGAGAAAGACAATATTTTATGATATCATTTACATGGGGAGTTAAAAAGCCAAGCTCATAAACAGAAAGTAGAGGGGCACCAGTCGCTTAAGGGTCCAATTCTTGATTTCAGTTCAGTTCATAAACTCACAATTTCATGAGATTGAGCCCGATGTCCGGCTCCATGCTGGCAGCTTGGGGCCTGCTTGGGATTCTCTCTCTCTCCCTCTCTCTCGGCCCCTCCCCTGCTCATGTGTACACGCTCTTTCTCTCTTCTCTCAAAATGAATAGATAAACTTAAAAAAAAAAAAAAAAGAAATAGAAAGTTGCCAGGAGCTGAGGATTGGGGTAAATGGAAAGACGTTGGTCAAAGGGTACAAACTTCCAGTTATAAGATGAATAAGTTCTGGGGGTCTAACGACTAGTATATTAACAATAGACTTTGTATACTTTTTTTTTTTTTAACATTTTTTATTTATTTTTGGGACAGAGAGAGACAGAGCATGAACGGGGGAGGGGCAGAGAGAGAGGGAGACACAGAATCGGAAAAAGGCTCCAGGCTCCGAGCCATCAGCCCAGAGCCTGATGCGAGGCTCAAACTCACGGACCGTGAGATCGTGACCTGGCTGAAGTCGGACGCTTAACCGACTGCGCCACCCAGGCGCCCCAAGACTTTGTATACTTAATAAGAAGGTAGAACTTAAATATTTTCACCAAAACTTTTGTACAAAAAATGATAATTATGTGAGGTGATAGATGTGCTAACTTACATTGTTTTGGTAGTCATTTTGCAATATATATGTGTATCAAGTTATCACATTATATACCCTAGACTTACACAAGATTATACGTGTGTGTATTATTATATATATCTCAAGCTGGAAAAATATATACACACACTTATTTGTGCTAATTTTGTAAATATATATATTTAAGACTGTGTAAGATAAAGTCGAACACAAACCATAAAATGTTAATAGTAAGTTAGGATGTAGTATATCTTTGTTTTTCTGTATCTTTGAGTTTTTCTACATAAACATTTCAAAATCAGAAAAAAAATAATTTATAAAATACAAAAGAAATATTGTGTTCTTGTTGTGTCAGACTTGATTTGGGCTTTTGAATCAGACTTGAATGAATTCTCAGCTAGATACTAGCTGGTGATCTTAGCCAAATTATTTTATACCCCTGATCTTTAATTTTCCCATTAAAAAAGTAGACATAATCACATTTACTTCTCATAATTTTTTCAAGGATTAAATGAGTTTATATATATGAATATATATGTACATATAGTACATAGCATATTAGAATCTCAATACATATTGGTTACACTTTTAGAAAGACACACGATGGTCATTGTTAAAGCTCTGAAAGTTGAGGAGAGACAGTTAAAGCGAACGTATGCATGTGTTGGGAGGGAGAAGGGAAGGGGAGAGAGACGGAGAGCTAGAGAGAAGGAGACAGAGGGGAGAGAGGTTGGGAAGAGAAAGAGAAAGAGAAAATGAAAGAAGGAGGGAGATTGACATTGTTGCAGAGATATTTCTGTGAATGGTGGATTATGGATGCTTTTCTTAGCCAGGATTCAGGTCACTGTAAAACAGTTTTAGTCAGAAGTTGAGAGACAGACCTGGGATATAGGGGGAAAAAAACACTGGTTTCTTTTCTGAACACAGAAGCTTAAAGAAAAACCTTCTTTAAAGACATGTTTATTTATTCATTTTGAGAGGGAAGAGAGAGCGTGCGCACCCACAAGTAGCAGAGGGCAGAGAGAGAGGGAGAGAAAGAATGCCAAGCAGGCTTGGCAGGGCTCGAACCGGCAAACTGTGAGATCATGACCTGAGCCGAAATAAAGAGTCCGACGCTTAAACAGTCAGCCACCCAGGCACCCTACAAAAACCCTTCTTTTATATCATTATTTTTTTAATGTTTATTTATTTTTGAGACAGAGAGAGACAGAGCACGAGCAGGGGAGGGGCAGAGAGAGAGGGAGACACAGATTCTGAAACAGGCTCCAGGCTCTGAGCTGTTGGCACAGAGCCCAACACACGAGCCCACAAATGGTGAGATCAGACCTGATCTGCGGTTTCCTTAGAGCCCCACGTGGCAGCAAACCCCTCGACATAGCACAGAATTGCAGTGGAAACATTTCGGGAAGTAAAAGGGGATGGAGGAGAGAAGAGAAGAAACAAATACCAAGGAGACGAAGTGAAAAAAGGGCTTAGCTCTCACAGTGGTTCTTCAGAGAAGAGGGATCCTCCACACTGCTGCTGGGCAGGTCACCAAGGAATCTCCAATAGGCAACAGAACCCCCTCACAAGCCACCAGAGAGGTGAGGCACCAAGCACTTGGGCAAAGAGTTCCTCAAACATCCCTTGCTCTTCTCACCTCTGAGTACCACTGCATAACATGTATCTCCACACCAGAAGCATTTTCCAAATGCTCCTTCTCTCGTCTCTTCCTCACTTTCCCACCCCCGCTTTATATCCCACTAAGCACACAGGGGCACGTGCACCCATGGGCACACGTGTCAGCCCCTTTGGTCGACTCCTTATTCACACCTTTATCTCTGAGCATGGACGTTCCTATCTCTGGCCTCCCCAGAGGGTAGGCTGTGGCTCCTAGAATCTTATATAAAAGCTGTGTGGCACTGCCCGTGTGCTGGTCTGTCTCATGTAGTGAACCGTGGTGAGCAATTTGAGGACAGAGGTGCTGTCTCGTGGCCGTCGTTCCTAGGCTCACATTGTTCCTAGGCATCGGCACACAAATGTGGCTGGGCTCTTCTTATCGTCACTCTTCGGCATCACCCCCAGCAGAGCTCCTTGAGTGTAGGACCCAACTTCAGGCACACGAGACAAAGTGATCTCAAGAATGCTGGTGTGAGAAGCGAAGAGGCACTACAGGCGACAGAGACCTGTTCACAATGGGGGATGATGGACCTGGGCTGCAGCAACAGACAGGACCAGGGCTGCAAAACAATGGCATAATTTCAACTTCTCTCACCTTCTGAAGGTCTTCCCCTTTATTTGATATTTCTTGCGATATTGCATAGTGTTTGCCAAAGACTGGGCAGAGGTGAGTGGAGGGAATCAGTCTACCAGCTTCCAGGTGGACTTGTCATTCTTACTCTCCATAAAAACTTAAACCTAAATATGTAGTCTCTCTCTTCTTGGCAATCAGTTAGCAACCTATTCTTGGCAAAACCTCAGACATGATGCCCTTGTTAGTAAGGAAATCAGAATGACATGCCTTACTTTACTTATTGAGCACTTACTCTAAGCCATGCCCCATGCTAGGTGCTTTATATACGTTTCACTTAGTCCTCACAAGAAAACTTTGAGGTGAACACTATTGTCCAGTTTTGCCCATGAAGAAGTTATTGAAGGTTGAGTCATTTGCCCAAGGCCATATCTTTAAAAAGTGTTAGAGTGAGGATTTGATACATGTCTTTCTGTCCTGTCCAAACTGTATTGCCAAGCATTATGGATATAAAGCTCTCATTAGCGATCATTCAGCAGAAGTTTAGGGAGGGAAGACCCCAATATCAAATTCTATGTTCAACTATAATGGTAAGTGACTTATCTAAAAGACCAGGGATTGGGTTAGACTACTGATAAGTATGCAGCCTTTAAGAGACTTAGGCTGTAGTGGTAGCAATCAGACCTCAAAAGCGTGTTGGAAGTTGACCCCAATTAACACCACTGGGCATACTCGGTTTAGCTGTAATATCATGTAACTTCTACAACATCCTTAAAACTCCAGGTTCTGTTTTCCAGGGTCATTGATGACAGTTTTGTTTTCAGAACAAACAGCTAGAGTGGGATAAGGATTCCCAGTGGATATTTAGTCTCTAGCAATGTCTATGACCCACACTTTAAGCCCTAGAAATAAACACAGTCCGCTTGCCAAAAGGTCTGTCCATCATGTTGGTTCAGACAAAGATAAACCCAATTAGGTATAATGAAGAAAGTGAAGAAAATTGCTGAGTAGAGGAAAACTCCACACCACTAAAAAGACAGCAAGACAAATCTACTTTTCTAAGGGTTTAAGAATGCCAGGGTAACTGGATTAACTCTGACATCCGTGCTCAGATTTGAACCTTTGGTGGAAGAAAAGCTTATAGCTTAATTTTGCAAGACCCAGCATGGAAACTTTGTTGGCCAGTAGGGAGATGGGGTATGAGAAAATTGGATTAGAACTCCTGATAGAAGGGCTTGAACAATCAAGAGGAAAGTGCAGTTATAAGCAGTTGTACCAGACAAGTCTTTCCTCTGTGTGATGGTTCAATTCCAGAAAAGATCACAAGTGGATAACCAAACCATGACTGATTTGTTCCATCTAGCAAGTGGCTAAACTTGAACTGCAACAGCTTTCGTACTGGTAACTGTAAAGAATAAATCTTTTTTGGGGTGCCTGGGTGGCTCAGTTGGTTGAGCGTCCGACTTCGGCTCAGGTCATGATCTCACGGTCTGTGGGTTCGAGCCCCGTGTCGGGCTCTGTGCTGACAGCTCAGAGCCTGGAGCCTGCTTTGGATTCTGTGTCTCTCTCTCCCTCTGCCCCTCCCCCACTCATGCTCTGTCTCTCTCTCTCTCTCTCTCTCTCTCTCTCTCTGTCAAAAATAAATAAACATTAAAAAATTTTTTTCAAAAAAGAATAAATCTTTTTCAAAGGCAGTAATTTTAAGTTATTTCCCTCCCTTTTTTAGAGAAAAATTATCAGCCAGCTCCTAAAAGACTGTTCCACCTTTACTTGCTATTGATGTTCCTCCATCTTACCACCCATTTCAATCAGCAACCACTTTCCCTTTTCCCACCCCAAAGCTCTACATGAGCTGCTCTCAGTGGTGATGCCCCTCCCAATGTTCTCATAATCCCTATCATTTAACTCACCGCAATATATTATAATTATTTATATGTCTTCCCATATGAGAACGTAAGCTTTTCGTCTTATTCATTTTTGTATGTCAGTATCTAGCAGTGTCGCGCCCAAGGAAAATTCTCAGGAAAGGCTTACTGAACGAATTCACACATGGGTGGATGGATGTATTGATAAATGAGTAAATTCTTGACTTACAGGATCCCCTGAAGGCCTGCTCTAAGAAGATATTCCTGGATGATCTTTCAGAACGTTCCAGCTCCTTCTGTGTCCTTCTGATGAGTTACTTAACATCATTGAGATTTAGTTTTCCTATTTATAAATGAAAGCAGTGCTACCCACTTCATTAGGTTTTTGAAGCTCCAAATAAGTAACTTATGCTGGGTGCTTATCCACGAACCAGACACTGTTCCCTATCATTCTCTCTATATTTAGTCTGTCTTCTATGGCACAAGTTGTCCAGGGTTGCACTGGGACAGTAGCAACCTTGCTATAATAAGGTACAATGATAACTTGGCCCCAAAAGCTAAGGTATTTGTGTCTGATGTGTTCAGAAGATTTTTTATTGATGCAGGAGGAGAACTTTATCAATTCCTCAATTCAGCTTACTTTGTAATAGAAACTTTGTGAATTAGAGTATTTAAGAATACTGCCCAAACTTCCACTTCCCACAATATTAGGGAATAAATATCATGAAGAATCCCCCTGGTTTACAGTGCCTAAAAATGCTGGATAAAAAATGTAAAATGCTTAAATGAGCTGTTAGGAAAAATAATGGAAATCATCGAATCTAAAAATACAAGTTTTCAGAGGTAACCACTGGAAGCAATGGGACCCTGAAGACATTTACTTATTCCTGGTGGCCTAGAGTCTTTATTTTAATATAAACCAAGCAGGAGTAAAGATGCAATCCCTAGGCTCTCAGCAGGGTGAAGAGAGGAAAATAAATCCCTAAATAGGCCAGGACCCAGAAGGTGACATTTTTAATGCAAGGGTAAACCAAAAGAAGAAAGTCTTTCCCACAAAGGAAAATAGTAAAGAAATATTTTCGTCTCAATCTTGATTCTGAGTAGAGTCTAAAATTCCTATTCACAAATGGTTCTCATGAGGGTTTAGAATGAGAATCTAGAATTCACACTACATACGTGGTCCCCAAATACCTAACTTAAAATTTAATTTAAAGTAATTCAAGATTACTAATGCTTTCCCAGGTATATACACACACCTTAAACTGAAGCCTCAAGTATTTTCCTCAGGTAATTATAAATGCGTTGAAATATAAAAATATAAAATACAAGAGGAAACAAGTCATTTAAATGAGAATAAGTAGAAATAACGAACGACAGGATATAGCTACAAAAAATGACTGATGCTGGAGTTATCAATTAAGAAATATAAAATAAATAAGTTTGATACACTTATTTTTTAAAAAGAATATTTGAAGTATAACAAGGCATGAAAACTATGAAATATGATCAGATAGCTTTGATAAAAGAACCAAATAGAACTTCCACATGAAAAAAAAAAAGCACATAATGAATGAAATGAAAAACTCAGTAGACAAATATAGCATTAGATACAATGGAAGAGAGAATTAATGAACTGGAAGAAAGAATTGGAGAGTTACTCAATGAGCAGAAGAGGGAAAGCAAAATTGAAAAAAAATTAACTGGAAGTTAAACCATGGAGAGGGGAGGGTAACAGTGGACATCTGAACACTGCTGTTGCCCATGGCTCTGGTGTTTCACTGAGAAGCTCCTGGTCAGAGGTGCCATTGGGCAGTCATTATAATTTGAAAAGAACAGATTGTGAAATACACAGGCCACTACACAAGTTGTTTTAGATGTTTCCAACACATGAATAACATGTTTGGAAATGGACTCACTTGCCTCTGAAGGCTCTAGGTTCTTGACATATACAGCTGGGTTCTGACTGATTGATCTTGGAAACTTAAATGAAAATAAGTTGAATAATGGAATATTTTATTCTCTAGAACATACGGATTTAAAGGGCACCCAAAAGAGATCTAAATTAGATCTGGAACTTCAAATGAAAACATGGGTGTTCATTTAAATACCTATACCTCCAGAAAGTAGACCACATCTTTGCCAAAAAATTCTTTAAAGATTTGCCAAGAGCCTTAGACATTCTTGTTGATATAATAAAAAAAAAAAAAGTACATTCGGAGAAACAGAGATTGAACATAAGTATGGAAGGACGTGAAAGCAAATTTATAAGAACTTGTTTTTTTATTATCTACATGTCACAACTTATCAAAATACTGCACTTGGATGGGCAATTTGGGGATCAATGGAAAATATCAAACCTAAAAATCATAAAGACTTAGTGAACTATGTAACCACATATTATAAAGGGCCAAGAATAGTCCTTGCTGTAACTGGAGGATTTTCCTATGATGAACAGCTTGAGTTAGCAAAGTTTCATTTTGGTGACTTTTTGTCTACACACAAAGGAGAAATACAAAGTCTGCCTACTTGCAAATTCATAGGAAGTAAGAATTGAACGAGGAACAACAAGATTGGCTTTGGCACATCTTGCAAGAGCTGTTTCTGAAGCTGTTGGTTGGGCACATCCAGATACAATCTCTTTCATAGTTGTAAATACGCTGATTGGCAACTAAGAATTGCCATTGCAGAGAAGGAATAAATTTATCTGGCCAGCCAGCCAAGTTCATCTGTCATGGCAAATTATGCCATAGCTTCCAGTCTTTCCATACTTCCTACACAGATATAGGATTGTGGGGCATCTATGTGAGTTGTGAATCAGCCATTGTTACAGACACGTTATGTATTGTTCAAAAAGAATTAGATGTGACTGTGTATACATATCGCTGAAAGTAAAATTGCACAAGCCAAAATTATTCTAAAAACAAACATGTTGTTGCAAATCTAATGTTCAAGTCCAATTTGTAAAGATATTGGTAGGTAAATGTTATGCTATAATGGAAGAATTCCCATCCCTGAGCTTGAAGTTGGACCCAATGCAAAGGTATACCAAAAGAAAATCTGGACTCAATGCTGCAGATGCTGAGAAAGTTCAAGAAGTGTGTACCAAATACATTTAGGGTTAGAGCCCAACTATTGCTTCCGTTGTTTCCATTGTGCAATATTTTAACTGGATTTGCAGTAACATATGCTGGTTTGTGATTTAAATGCTCTTAATCAAAAATATTTGAATACATTTATTTATAAGACTAACATAAATCTGACATTTTTAGGCTATTAAACTTTAAAGAAAAAAATTAAAATGGACATGTATATTCAAGAAAGAAGACATGGAGACTATAATTAAGATATCTAACATTATCGAATCAAAGTACAAGAAATAAATAATAGAGAAAATGTAGAAGAAGGCAGTACTCAAAGAGATGTTGACTAAGAATTTTTATAAATTTACAAAAGACAGAAAACCTCAGGTGAATCAATGAATCCCATGCAAAATGAATAAAAAGAAATAAAAATTTCTTGTATTTCTTATATAAAAATAAACTTATACTTACATTGTAATGATACTACAGAGCATCGAAGGAAGGAAGGAAGGAAGGAAGGAAGGAAGGAAGGAAGGAAGGAAGGAGAGGGAAAGGAAAGGAAAGGAAAGGAAAGGAAAGGAAAGGAAAGGAAAGAGAAGAGAGGAGAGAGATGGAGGAAAAGGAAGGAAAAAGAATAAAAGAAAATGAAAAAGAAAGAAAATCTTAAAAGCAGCTGGCAAAGGAACAAGTTAGATTGACATCTGATTTCCAAACAGGTACAATGAAAAATCTGAGCATAATGGAATTTTTTAAGCAGAAAGGAAATAACCATCAAGAATGATATTACCATAGAAATTCTCCTTCAGTAACAAGAATAAAATCAAGACATTTCAGAAAATAAAAATTGAAAGACCTTTTCAAAAGGAATTTCTAGGGGATGTACACAAGAAAGAGTAATGAGCCCCAGGGAAGTCTGAGATGCAAGAAGAAATGCTGAGACAAGAAAATGTTAAGTAAGTGGGTAAATCTAAAACAACATTGTAATTTGAGAGGTTAATGACTAGAAGAATTAAAGTATTGGATAATTATAGTAAATACTCTTAAATTGGGAAAGGTTAATCCAAATTAAAGCATTTTCGGTTGTTTATATCATTTGAGAAAGGAATAGATGAATGAATGAAATTTAGAATTGCTAAATTAAAATCCATTCCATAATTTCTAGGGAATCATTTAAAAATAAAAATAGAGATATAATTTCCAATTATTTAAGGGAAAATTAAATGAGGAAAAAAAAACTAAATCCAAAATAACATGATAAAAAAGAAAGGACATATAAACAGGTAAAGAGAAAACACAATATAAGTGGCAAAATAAATTCAAATATACCAGTAATCACAATAAAGGTAAATGCATAAATTCTTTAATTAAAAGTCAAAGACTGTCAGACTGGATAAAGAAACAAATCCACCTATATGCTATTTACAAGACACCCAACTAAAAGTTAGGGACTCAGGGGCACCTGGGTGGCTCAGTCAGTTAAGCATCCAACTCTTGACTTTGGCTCAGGTCATGATCTCATGGTTTGTGAGATCAAGCTCTGCATCAGAGCCTGCTTGGGATCTTCTCTCTCTGTCCCTCCCCTACTTGCATGCACTTTCTGTCTCAAAATAAATAAATAAACATTTTTAAAAAATAAAAATTAGGGACACAAAAAGGTTCAAAGTAAAAGAATGAAAGAACATTATCATGAAAATATTAAATAAAAGCTAAGTCAACATCAGATAAAATCAACGTTGAGGCACAAAACAATATTAAAGACAAAGAGTTACTACATAATTTTTTTAAAAAATTAAATTTATTAGCAAGGTGTAGTAACTATTAAATTAACAAACCTATCAGCCCAATGAGAAATTTTAATATATCTTTCTCTATAAGTGGGAGACCAGATAGACAAAAGAACCAGTAAAAATATGAACTTGAGCAATATCATTAACAGTCTTGATCTAATGGACATCTATAGAACAATACATACAAATTTTGGAAAATTTACATTATTTTCAAATATACACAGAATACATATGAAAATTGGCCATGTGGAAGACCATAAAATAAATCTAAATAAATTTCAAGGAATCAGAATTTATATAGAACAGTTATCTGAATAAAATATAATTATGTCACAAACTAAGAACACAAACCTCTTTTGGTTTTGAAATTTAAAAACATTCTCCTAGATAACTTTAGTCAAAAACATTATAAGGAAAAATGTTAAATACTTATAATGACAAGATAATGAAACTTGTGTGAGATAGTCACAGCAAAACTTAGAGGGAAATTTAGAAACTTAAATGCTTTTCTAAAATAGAAAGACTGAAAAGTTAACTAGCTAAGCACATAACCTAGGAACATGGTAATAGAGAAACATAAAATATGTAAAGTGGAAAGCAAGACGTAGTAACTGTACAAGCTTAAGTTAATTAAATAAAAAAGAGAATATTATCAAAGCAAAAGTTGACTCTTTCAAAACACTAACGAATCAACAAACCTCTGACTAAACTGAGAAGAGAAAAAAAAAGACTTAATTAACGATGTTTAAAATAACTAAGTGAATGTAATTACTAATGCAGAATAGATTGGCAGGTTAACAGTGAATATCAATAACAAGTAAATTTGAAAACATAGATAACAAGAACAAATTTAAAGGAAAAAAAGAAAATAACTCCAGAAGATATAGATAACTTAAGTAATCCTATATTTATTAAAGAAATAAAATCAATAATTTTAAATCTCTTCACAAAGTAAAAATTAGTCCTTGAACATTTTACTTGAGCATTCTACAAACATTCAAAGAACAGATAATGGCCATCTTGCACAGACTCAGAGAACAAGAAAGAAAGAAAAACTACTCACATCATTTCATAAAACTATTATAATCTGATACCAAAACCAGACAAAGATAGTGTAACACTATCTTTGTTTAAGATAGTATAAGGAAATAAATCTTAGAAATTAAAAGTAAGAGAGCAGAAATAAAAAATTAATGAAACATCTGAAACTAAAATTGAGAAAAATATTTTTTTTTAAATTTTTTTTTCAACGTTTATTTATTTTTGGGACAGAGAGAGACAGAGCATGAACGGGGGAGGGGCAGAGAGAGAGGGAGACACAGAATCGGAAACAGGCTCCAGGCTCTGAGCCATCAGCCCAGAGCCCGACGCGGGGCTCGAACTCACGGACCGCGAGATCGTGACCTGGCTGAAGTCGGACGCTTAACCGACTGCGCCACCCAGGCGCCCCTTTTTAAATTTTTTTTTCCCAACGTTTAGAGAAAAATATTTCAAAAGACACAAAGTTATAAAATATGAGAGAGACGATAAGAAAAGATTTGAAAACCAAAGAGAATTAAAAGGGTAAGAAATAAAAAATCAAAAGAGTACGTTCAATATCCCACAAATAGAAGTTCCAAAAAAGAAAACAGAGAAAATAGAGGGAAATCAATTATGAAATAAATAAAATAAGAAAGTTTCTAGAACTAAAGAAAGAAGTTTCCAGATTGAAAAAGCCCATTGAGTATCCATTATGATAAATGAAGACCACACCACATGTCAAATACCAAGTTATGCTTACTGCTGTATCCCTAGTGACTAGAACAAGTGCCTGTGCTGTTTGTGTACTATGCCAATTACATACAGGGAATCAGGAACTATAATGATATAGGACTTCTCAACATAGATCCAGCTGCTGTGATCCTTTTTTTGTTGTTGTTGTTTTGCTTTTGCAGTGTGATGGTTTAAAGAGAGAAACAAACAAAAAAATAGCATGTGACCTTCTTATCTCTGGATGAAAAAAGGGACTTTCTATCAACTTCCTTACCATGTCTATAAAGGTGACCCTCTGCTTCTTCCAAGCTAGTTTGTATTCTAGTATGCTTTTTCCCATTCTATGAACATTGGGAAATAGAAAAGAAGGCAGAGATTCACCAATCCATTCAACTAAAACCTATTCACTGTTTCTAGTTCCAGGACAAAATGGAGTAGACACACTTCTCCCTATTGTTCCCACTAAATAGAGTTAAAACCACTGAACATTATATATAAAAGAAATATAAGAAGACTTGAACTTTAGAGAAAAGGCAGACTGTCTAAGGACCTCATGACCCAAGGAATGACACAGGGGTAAATTTCCAGGGTTTTCTTTTTCCTGTTTATGGTGGATGGTGGAGAAGCTGACAACCAGGAAGTGCCAGTAGGCACCGACAAAAAAATGTCCTCCCAAAGTCTATTCTCTCTACGAAGGAGCAGGAAAGGGACAACCTAACAAGATAGTAAATGTTTAGACAATAACTACTGTACTCTAGGGAAACACCTTGGAAAAAACTGTGGTCCCACCACCATTATCAAAGGCCAAGTGGAACAATATCAAGGTGCCCCTTTGGCTCCCAGCCAACTTGGAGGCCTGGTAAGGAGTCTGATCTCCTACCTTTACCCAGCAGTAATGAGAGACCATGCTTCTCGGTGTCCACAGAGGTCAAGAGGAAAACCTGGTCTCCTTCCCACCAGATAGCAGTGGGACAGTGTCCACTTTCCTCTACCAGCGCTATATCAGAGGCAGCCTGCTAAAAGAGAAGATTTAAATAATATTGCATCTGATAACATAATATTCAAAATATCCAAGATAAAATTTAAAAAATAACTACTTAGTATACTAAAAACCAGGGAGGGAAAAAAGCAGGGAAATCACAACTTGAAGAGAAAATACAAACAGCAGATGCCAACACAGAAATTACATAAATGTTGACATTATCTGACAAAGATTTTAGAGCAGTTATCACAAAAATGCTTCAAAAAGCAATTACAAACGTACCTGAAAAAATGAAAAATATGAAGTTGCAGTAAAGAAATAAAAAATATAAAGAAGAATCAAATAGAAATTTAGAACTAAAGAAAATAATAATCTATATTAAAAAACTCATTGGATGGGGAGCCTGGGTGGCTCAGTTAGTTGAGTGTCCAACTCTTGATCTCGGCTCAGGTCATGGTCTCAGGGTCATGGGGTCGAGCCCTGTGTCAGGCTCCATGCTGAGCATGGAGCTTGCTTGAGCTTCTCTCTCTCTCTCTCTCTCTCTCTCTCTGTACCCTTTCCCCGACTCATGCTCTTGCTAGCTCTCTCTCTAAATAAAATAAAATAAAATAAAATAAAATAAAATAAAATAAAATAAAATAAAACTCATTGGATGGGGTCAACGACAGAATAGAGAGGACAGACGAAAGAATTAGTGCTTAGAGATAGAACAATTACAATCTGAACAACAGAAAGAAAATAGAATAAAAACATAAAATTTAAAATAAAAACATAACTTAAACCCTAACATATCAATAATAACATTAAATAGAAATGGTCTGAATACACCAAATAAAAGACAGAGGCTGGCAGAGTCAATTAAAAAGCATGACTTAACTCTATGGTCAAGGTCACTTTGCTGAGTGAAAAAAAGCCAATCTCAAAAGGTGATATACCAAACGATTCCATTTATATAACCTAAAAATGCCACAATTATGAAAATACAAAGCAGATTAGCTGCTGCCGGGGGTTAGGGATGGTGGGGAGGGACTGGGTATGACTATAAAGGGAGATCTTTACGATGACGCCACAGTTCTGCGTCTTGACTCTGATGGTGGTTACATGAATCTACACTCATGATAAAATGACATTCGACTGTATACACACATTGCAGCAATGTCAGTTTCCTAGTTTTGACATTGTTCCATAGTTATGTAAGGTATAATCACTGAGTAAAGGGTATCTGAGATTTCTGTGTACTATTTTTGCAACTTCCTGTGCATTTTTAATTTTTTTCAAAATAAAAAACCTATTAAGCACTTGTTTTGCCAAGTTTTGACATCAAGGACGAACAAAATACGGATTTAGAAAATCCTGCCACTTTATAATCCTTTTAAGGGAGTGGGTAAGACTCAAATATGTTAAAGATACAAATAGCAACAAAAAAGGGTTGCAGCTATATGAGTAGTTCTGGGGTTGCAAAGTCCAAGAGCACCAAGCCCCAAGTATTGAGTCTTGAGAATAACAATTCAAAATGATAACTATTGAAAAACACAGCCTTAGTTCAATGTCAAATTTATGCAGTCAAGGTGAAAAGCAGAGTATACCCACTAGTGGATCAAAAGGGCTTGCTCCACCCAGAACAGCCCTCAGTTTTCTGCATGAAAAATTATCTAAAATAGATCTCACCACATACAACAGTCATCTGCTAAGTGGCAAGTCTTTTCCATAACTGATCGCCACTTGTCCACCCAGGTCACTTGCCAACCTGAATAATAGGGTGTAAGCCTGGGCACAGGCCCTAGTCACAAGGCCAGCTGCCCATGTTCTGGGAGGACCTCCAGGGGCACACACATTAGGCAGACCCTCCCTGACACAGAGCAATCCATCACTTCCCAAATGACCTTCCTCCCGTATTTTAGCGAGACTGATGTTACCAAGATCTCATTTTTCCTGGCCCTGAGCCAGTAGAAACTTTTGTTCTTTGTTTACCCATGTTTGTTTGTTTGTGTGTTTTTTACAAATTAAAAGTAATTTATTATGTAATATTCTGTGCCTGCAATGGAATATGTGCAATATACATAAGCCCACCGGCAAACATAAGGTCCCAACATTGACAATATAATTGAAATTAGTTGTGCCCTCCTCCCCAATATCCATTCTCCTGCCTTCTCCTCAAACATAACCACTTTCCTGAATTTTGTCTTTATCATACCCTGTTTTTATTTCTTTTTTAAATGTTTATTTTGAGAGAGCACGCAAGAGAGTGTAAGTGGAGAGAGACAGAGAGGGAGAGGGAGAGAATCTCAAGGAGGCTCTGCACTGTTAGCCCAGAGACAGCACAAGGCTCGATCCTATGAACTGTGAGATCATGACCTGAGCCGAAATCCAGAATCAGACGTTTAACAAACTGAGCCCCCCAGGAGCCCCTATCATACCCTTGTTTTTTAAGAACAGTTGACTGCAATGTAGTTTTCCCCAAACAATATTTGCTCAGTTCTGCTTATTTTTGAAAATATGGACAGTGCTTTTATGAACAGCCTTATACATGTCTCCGATGCACACTTGCAAGAGTTTCTTGAGGGTACACACCCAGGAGTGGGACTGCTGGGCCACAGAAATGTCATCATTACCTGTGCTACACATGCTAAGTTATTTTCCAATGAAACTGTGCTATTTTACAGTCCCACTAGTAGTATACAAGATTCTGTTTTTCCACATCCACGCCAACATTTGGTATTATCAGACTTCATAATTTTTTGTCCATCTAGTGGATTTAAAATGATATCTCACTATGATCTTAATTTGTATTTCCCCGATTACTAACAATGTAGAGAATCTTTTCGTATCTTGAATTGTCATCTATATTTATTTTTGTGAATTACATCATGTTTTCTGGACTTTTTTTTTTTTTAATAGGTTGCAGGCATGCATTATGTATTCTGGATCCTATTTCTTTGTCAGATGTGGTGTCAAGATTTTCTCAGAGTTTGTGGCTGATCTTTTTACTGTCTTTATGATGTTTCCAGTAAGCAAAAGTTATTAATTTTAATGAAGTGAAACTTATTCATCTTTTCCTTTTTAGTTTGTGCTTTTTGTCTTTCATCCCCATAGAGAAGGAAGAATTCATTGTGAAAGGGAAAACTTGAAATCGTTTAGAAGAAAAAATGGCAGAATGGCCTTTGTGACCTTTGGGGAGAGAATGATTTCTTAAACAAGACCCCGAAAGTGCTTATCATAAGTCATTGCTGTGTTAACAAACATTTTTAAGGATTGTTAGAATAAATCAGGAAGATAAGCTAAGCCCTCGCCACTTTTATTTTCCCCGGAGAACCACAGCCATGTGCACTGCTGTTGGAGGGGTGGTCTCAGAGCAAAGGGCTGTTGGTGCAGCCCCGAAGACTGGCCTCTGTCCCATCCCTGCCACCTCGAGGCCACCGCCTTCCCAGAAGGGAGGCACAGGGATCTGCAGCAGTTTCTTCACCTTTAGTTCTTTTTTGTTACTAGTGCTGATGGGGGTCTGTTTCCGCTAATCTTAACTGTGGCAAAATGCTCCAGGATGTCTATTCTTCTGGTTACATATGGAATTTCCTGGACTTCAGTTGATTGCTTGGGATGGGGGCTGATTAGATGCAGCTATTTCCAGGCATCCTTGCCTTTTCTTTCCTGAAAAACCATTGTGTTTGTAACATATTTTTAGGTGGGGCTACATTATTCACATACATTTTCTTTTCTTTTTCACTAGTTTCCAATTGAAGTTTTCTTCCAGATAAAAATCACACTAGCATCGAGGGCTACTTTCAACAGTCCTATTCTTTGTAATACTATTTATATAGTCCTTGTAATACTGGACTTTAACATACTTGTGATTTTAAGGCCCATTTTTTTCCTGCGTGATCTCATAAGGCTTCCCTCAATCCCCCTCATCACCCCCTGCTCCGTTCCCATATATCTATTTATGGGTCATTATCCTCTCTTCTCCATCAACATCTTCTCAGCATAGCTGAATGCTCCAGGGAGACCGGGCTGGTGTGAGGTTCTGCCATGATGAATGGGTTTCTTTTCACTCTTCAGTAATGAGCTGGCTTCTACTAAGGGCACCTAATTTCTTGGTAGCTACTTCGAGTAAGTAGATTAGGTTACCAGTGTTACTGCTTATCTCATTCTAGAATCAATGATCCAATTCACAGGCTCACCACCTATAAATCTGGGGAAACTATTACACAGAAGTCCTAGTAATTGATTAGTGGGCATTTTCTGAAATGAATCATTTACAAGACAAAGCCTTGGTTCCCAGCCTATTTCTGAGGCAATTAGGACCTAATGAGTTGCTTATTTGTTGACTGTTTGATTAGGGCCATTGATTCTGGTATAATATCTGAATCTTATACCTCGTTTCTCAAGGTTTTGACCACCAGCTCTTCCTCATTTCTTTTTCCTGTACTTCTTTCTGAAGCCTTCTCATAGAGATGCCCCGTCTGTGGCACAGGAGATCCTTAATTTCCATCTATCTGTTCATTTTGATGGCACTGAGATGTCATGGCCGTTGGGATCCTTGAAAGAAATCACAGCCAGGATGTGCCTCCTTTTGCTTATCGTCCCAGGACCAGCTGACCATATCAGAGAAAAAGGCTGGAGGAAGGCATAGGCAGAGAACACACAGAATGCCCTGCCCCGCCTCCCAAGACCTGTATGGTAATGCAGCCAACAGAGAACTGCTGTTCTCCACCATCAGGGAGATGGCCATGAGGCCGAAATCCTTGTTTTTCCAATCAGATAAGCATACGGTATTTACACTTTTGCGTATGCCAGGCGCTAAATTATAGACCGTGCCTTAAAATCTGAGTGGGACAGGAAGTCAGATCATTGCTGCCATACACTGGAGCACTTTCTGGGAACGAGGTCATTTGCACTAAGAGTTTCACCTACACCATCTTATTTAATCTTATTAGCATCATCTGTCCTCGGTGTTATCATCCATATGAGAAACCCGAGGCAGAGAAAGGTTGGGTACATTTTCTAGGTCGTTCAACTAATAAGTGAAGCAATTCAATTCAAACATAGACTTAGCTAACTCAAGAGGGTGCTCTTCACCACTACACCACACTGTCTCCCTCTTTAAAAAAGAAATGATAGGCCAAAACTACACGACACTAAGTAAAAGGAGGTTTTCTCACAGAAAGGAGAGTTCTCCGCAGGCTAGAGTAGTCATGGGCTCTCGAGTGGAAGGGAGGTGTCCATGGAGAACATCTAACCCCAGATTTCTCAAACACTTTTTTAAATCTTTTTTTTTTTTAACGTTTATTTATTTATTTTTGAGACAGAGAGAGACAGAGCATGAATGGGGGAGGGTCAGAGAGAGAGAGAGAGAGAGAGAGGCACAGAATCCGAAACAGGCTCCAGGCTCTGAGCCGTCAGCACACAGCCCGACGCGGGGTTCGCACTCACGGACCGCGAGATCATGGCCTGAGCCGGGAAGTCGGCCGCTGAACCGACTGAGCCACCCAGGCGCCCCTCTCAAACATTTTTAAAAAATTGTGGTGAAAAAAATATCACATAACATAAAGAAAGATGGAAATGTTTCATGAATTTGCATGGCATCCTGGTGGAGAGGCCATGCTAATGTTCTCATTTCAGCTTTAGTATATATGCTGCTGAAGCAAGCACTCTCAAACTTTTTAACTTCCAACCCACAACATGAGACATATTTTACATCATGACCCAGTAAATACATGCATAAATAACTGAAATGAAATTTTACTTCACAATACTTGCCATACTCTGTTTCTCTACTATGTTTTATATCTTTCTTTTAAAATAATTCTGGTTATGGCCTGTTAAGTAGACTTTATGACCTAGAGATACTGATCTAGAAACCTCAACAGATGGGGAAGTTGAGACCCAGAGATGCCTGGGGTACCTGGCACAGTGTCTTGCAAATAGTAATTCTAAGTGTCTTTGTTGTATTTCCTTATGTGACTCAGCACACCCACACAGCACCTCAGTGGCAGAGCTGGGATGGAGCCCAGATTTCCTGATTCCCAATCCAGAGTTTTTCTGTCAAGGAAAGTTTGTCAAAGAGGGACTCTCCCATGGCAGAGTTTCTTCACAGGTGTGGGTAAAAGTAGGGGGAAATAAACAGTGAAGTTGTGAAAGACCCACACTGCTCCGCTCCCCAGTGGCCCTTGCCCAAGATCACCAGGTGCTACGACGGAGCTAACTCCAAAGCTGGTGCTCTTTCTCTGGTTGCCTATCCTGATTTGCTCAGTGAAATCACGTAGGAGCTCTGGACTTATGTCCAGCCTACACTCAGATCAATTTCATCCAATTAGTTAAGGGTAGGGTATGTTCTAAAAGCTCCTCAGCTGATTTGAATGCAGAGTGACCACCTCAATGCAGGGTAGAAGATATCCCTTAAAACTATTCCTGCTTCCCCGTCAAGCTCCAACCAAAATGCCTCCCTCCTTGCCCGACAGCATCCTGACTCAAATTCAGAGTCCAAAATAACTGCCTTCCCATTATTGTATTCATCCAGTACTCCTAGAGCTTTTTATCCTGTGTTTATCTCCCCTCCTAGACGATGCATTTACTGAGTGCAGGGCTTATGCCTTACTCATCTCTGTATCCAAGCATGCAATAAATATTTACAGAATGCCCTTTGCTCAGATGGCTCTTCTTCCCCAAACCACCCAGACCTCCTAAATCTACTGTGATACAGCTATAACTCCTAATGAGGGTGATGAAATTTCTCCCCAGGATGAGTTCTACCAAGGACAAGAGGGACACTCTCTGTTGCAGCTGCAAAATCCTGACCAGGGAAGACAGAGTCACTAAAGGCAGTGAAACTGCAGCAATGCTTCTTGTGTGTCTGGGCTTTCTCTCCCAATATTTCCCCTCCAGTGTCTTTCAGATTTTGGACAAGGCAGTGGCCCAGTTTGCAGAACCCTGGACAGGAAGTGGGGAAGAAGGACTTCCTGTCCTTATCATGGCCGTGAGTGCGTTGTGCAGAACTCACTTTTCCCTTTTGTTAGCTGGGAGTGACAGCATTCCTAATTCAGTTGTCACCCTCTTCTTCTTTCCCCCTTGGGGATTAAATAAGAACTCATATATGAAAACAAGCTTCGTTTGGGTCCTTGAGCTTTTCTGAGGACAGCTTTGTATAAATATAAGATACCTTTTGTTATTGTTTATAGCCCAAGGGATTTGCGGAAAGAAGTTGAGAGCCAGCGATGCTCTTTTTTATAGGCAGAAAATAGCTGCTGGAAAAACAACCTGGTGTGTAAGAGCACAATGTTCTTATCGAGCAGACAGAATTATCTTTCCCAGGCAGCCATGAACGCGAAACACCTGGTGCACACGTTTCCTGCCCCTTCACATATTTTGAAAGAAAGGGACCTTTACCCTGACCTGTCAAGCAGTGATCTTCATGAACTTCTGTCCACAGACTCTGTGCCAGTTATCTTGGCTTGCAGCTATGGATTTCACTGGTAAACATAGCTGATTGTCACTTAAGGGGCATCTTCTTCTCCAGATAACATTCAGATCTTATCAGGTCCACACAAATGCATTTCTTTTTCCTTAAAATGCAGCCACTGGATTGGTTAAGAGCCAGGGGCTTCCTACCACATCCACCCAGCACGGGATTGGGTGCTGCTGAG
Source organism: Herpailurus yagouaroundi (assembly GCF_014898765.1). Classification (NCBI taxonomy): domain Eukaryota; kingdom Metazoa; phylum Chordata; class Mammalia; order Carnivora; family Felidae; genus Herpailurus; species Herpailurus yagouaroundi. The sequence goes on along the minus strand of NW_024412376.1, from coordinate 124,336,990 downwards.
AAAAACAGGGACCTTGAAGACTTGATCCTGACCTGGCGATTGTTTACAATCTTTGGTGAAAAAAAAACAAAACAAAGTCACGGAGAACATTTAGTGAACAGTACATATCTATTCATAATAGGATTCGCTTTCTACGTTAAAAACTCAAAGGTGTTTAAAGAATGTAGAAATCCATGTGGGGAAGCTCTATGGAGGACAAGGACACAATACACACAGAAGGTGCCCAATAACGTCAGTTAAGTAAATGAAAGAAACTTGAGTTGGGCCTTGAAAGACAAAAAGCATTTGAAACGGCGGAAGAAGGAGCAGATAGATACCCATGGCTGGAAAAGCCACGTAGCACAGTAGTTTAAGTACTGACTGTGGAGTGAGGCGGGTTGACCCGGGTATGCCACACCCCAGCTGTGTTTCTGAGCAAGTTCAGTAACATCCCTAAGCTTTAATTTCCTCTTCCATGATAAGGGAGTACTAAGAACACCTCCAGCATTGGTTTGGGGGAGAATTGAATGAGGTAAATATAGTCAAAGCTCTTAGCACATTGCTGAGCCTGTAGTGCTGCTCAAACAATATTTGTTGTTGCTGCTGTTGTTACCATCAGGAAAAAATGCGAACAAAGGCAGGAATCACTTAGTCTGTAATAAAATAATCAGTATACTTGGTCTCAAGTGTGGTTCCTATGAATTCAAGCAGACAGAACTTGCCCACTGGAAGGAAGAAAAATGTGTATTACCTCCTCAAGCTCTAATTTCCTTCTTTCAGCACCTCCCCCACCCCCCACTGCCTCCACATCCCCACTGTGCCACAGAGAGCGCATCATCCCTCTTCTTTGTCCTCCCTCCCCACTGATTTCCCCTGCCCCCTTGCCCAGGGCTGGACGAGAGCCTGGTGAGTCATAAGGAAGGACTCTGCAATTTTAGCCTTCTGGCAACAATGACAGTGTAAGGGGTCTGGGGAAAGAGATTCTCTTGGATGTTTCTTGATCCTATCAGGTCATAAATAGATGGCCAACCTCCTCTAACATAAGGAGCACTCAGCAGGAAAATTATGAGTTCCTTCACAGATCAAGCTTTGAAGAGTTTCAAAGTTTCAGGAGAACTGAAAGAATTCTTCATTTTTTCCCTGGCAGTGACACCCCTTGGGCCACAGGCACCACAGCGAAACCATGATGTCACAGGCCATTAGACTGTTGTGCAGTTTGGGCACCGCACACAAAAGCCTGATGTAGGCATCTGCTTGTCCAGCTGTGAGCTCCAACCTTCTTCCTGCTCAACTCACCCTATATATGACAATCATATTCCTTATGGCCATATCCCTAGGTTCATAAGGTTCTCTTGGCAAATTACCTACAGAATAAAACCCAAACTCCTTAGCCTGGCAGATAAAGGTCTTCACATCCATCCCTGTCTTCTCTGCCTCCTACTCACCTCCTGCCACAATAAACTTCTCCTCGGTTCTCCCAAACACCACACTCTTTCAGGACATTTTCCTTCAATCTGAACATCTTCCCTAACCTTCACCGGTAAACTCCTGCTCACTCTACCAGAACAACTCTGATATCACTTCCAAACTAAAAATGATCAGATGGTCTCCAACCTTTGGACTCTACGGTCCTTTGTTCCAGGTTGTCTAGATCCCAAAAGTTTGACACACAATAGATGCTTAAGAAATATTTCTTGGGGGCGCCTGGATGGCTGGGTTGGTTGGGCATCAGACTTCGGCTCAGGTCTGATCTCACCATTTGTGGGCTCGTGTGTTGGGCTCTGTGCTGACAGCTCAGAGCCTGGAGCCTGCTTCAGATTCTGTGTCTCCCTCTTTCTCTGACCCTCCCCCACTCACACTCTGTGTCTCTCTCTCTCACAAAAATGAATTAACACTTAAAAATTTTTTTAAAAAAAGAAATACTTATTGAATGAATGAATGAGTTCTGACTTCAATAACAGCATTCATTGCAATATGTGGTAACTGTCCTACTTACTTGTTGGTTTCATCCAACAGTGAACTTCTCAGAAGGGTGAGGTAAAAAGAAATTGTGTGTTTTATATCTGGTGTCTCCGACCCTAGCCCAGTGACTCATAAGGTAGGCTTCAAGTCAAAGTTTGACAAATTAGTGAATTTCTAATATATCTTCCGGGGAAGTTATTTTTTTTCTCATTATGCCTACTTTATTGCATGATTAGCCTGTCCTCAATTAGTGTTGGGTGGAGGGAAGGGACAGGAAAGAGATCAGAAATCTTTTGTTACCTTACCTATCCAGCGTATAGCTGAGAATATGAAAAGCAGGAGCAGGGGGAGCCTGTCTCAGATTACAGTCCCTGGAATAAGGCTGAGACAGCGGTCTTGGGCAAATTCTCACCGCAAGACCTTGTAAGGGAGTGGGGGAAGAAAGGGCGTGTGAGAAGCGAAGTGAGGACATGGGTTCAGCTGTATTCCACCCTTAACTCAATCCCATGGGAAATTCTGGGACAAGGGTGGCTTCATGGAACTGTCCTACCTGGAGGCAAAGGGGCTGGGCTTTAATATTGCTTCGTCAGTAGTTGTCTGCAAGCTACACCCAGAGGTCAGGGGACAACCTGCAGGCAGTTTTGGGTGGAGCAGCTCCCATGGGCCAAGAGCAAGTCTTCAGGGAAGGGTGCAGCTGTAAGCCATTGGTCACCAACACTCAGAGCAGCTGAGTGGCAAGAGAACTAGTCTGGTGAAAGAATCTGAACAGCACAGCAAAAGCCCTTACCACACCCCTAAAAATAAAGAGAGTAGACAGTGTTTACTCCTAGAAGGATTATCCAAGACTTTATTTAAAACCTATCTACTCCTACTTGGTCAACAAGTCTCTTTGGACTGGAGCCTCACTCTTTAACAGATTAGAAACAGCAAGAGAGAAGAGAGTGCAGAAACTCTTAAAGGTAAATACACCAATTGAGAAGCAAAAAACGAACAGGAACTCCAAAAAACATTGCAGTCTGGAACCTTACAGTGTAAAGCCCTAGGAGGGTTGTAAATTAAAGTCCAAAAACATTGAGATTTACAATGATGCCCTAAGTCAACAAGAAAAGGTTAAATAAGCTACGTTTGGCATTCTATGTTGAAGAACACAGGGTGATGTGCAATGTAATTTTAGAAGATTTCATTTGAAATGTGGAAGCTTTAGGTATGTGAACAATTACATAGACATTTTATTTTTGCAGAATCTCTCCTTCCCTGCCAGCCCTAGATAAGTGATGTGTCACTGGAATACACCGTGACAACATCTGACCCCCAGGAGCTTGTTGAAACTTCTTAGACAGTAGCATAACCTCAGCCTTTTTATTTATTTTTATTTATTTGTTTTTTCAATATATGAAATTTATTGTCACATTGGTTTCCATACAACACCCAGTGCTCATCCCAAAAGGTTGCATCCTCAATACCCATCACCCACCCCCCCCCCCGGGGGCCCCCCCCCCTTTTTTCAATATATGAAATTTATTGCCAAATTGGTTTCCATACAACCTCAGCCTTTTTAAATGTTCTGACCATTCTGATTCCACCTAGCACAAGCGATTGAATAATCAGAGCTGACAGAGAGCTCCAATAACCATATATACACACAGTCTGACGGAAAGAGCTCTAGACGGGCATCGGACAGAGTTCAAGTTCCTCCATGGTCACTGACATTTATGTGACTCTGTGCAAATAATTTATGTCCTCCGAGTCTCAATGTCTTCATCTGACAGGGAAAATTATCATATTATCATGTTATTATTAATATTTTTTTTAAATTTTTTTTTAACGTTTATTTATTTTTTGGGGACAGAGAGAGACAGAGCATGAACGGGGGAGGGGCAGAGAGAGAGGGAGACACAGAATCAGAAACAGGCTCCAGGCTCTGAGCCATCAGCCCAGAGCCTGACGCGGGGCTCGAACTCACGGACCGCGAGATCGTGACCTGGCTGAAGTCGGACGCTTAACCGACTGCGCCACCCAGGCGCCCCTAATATTTATTATATTACATATATACTGACAGTTAACCTATAAAACTGGTGAGACAGACACGGATGCCATTTCTCACATATTTATTCTGTCCCAGTTCACTGTTATCTGGCCTCCTCTGCTGTCCCCTCAGTAGCTGACCTGTATCCCCATTTCTTGCTCCTACTTCGGAATGACTGTCTTTGGAGAATGGGGTTTCTCAGGAAGGACATTGCACAATCAGAAAACGCCGATCTGCCAAGGCCGTAACATTTTTTTTCCTGGAGCCCTTTCAGGAATGTGTCACAGGAGGTGGGGGAGATGGGCCATGGAACAGAGAGTACTAGGCACCAGCAACCAGGTAATAAAATGTTCGAGCACTCCTTTTCAAAACCTGATGAAGACATCAATCTTCATTAAGTCAAGGAGTCTGGGGTCCGTGGCCGTGAAATCTACTGAGCTGCCTCCAAAAGCGGGAGAAACAATGACCAAAATGTTGGCCACAGAGGGAAAGGCAGTGAATTCCAGAACTGGATGATGTCTATTTTCAACAAGTGTTGAATGTGCCAGTAGCTGTTATCCCTAAACACGAGCCTCAAGCTCCGTGGGGTGCCAGGGCCAGCTTGCACCAACTCAAGAGAGCCAATTACTCAGGGCTGTTCCCAACTCCACTCTCAGTGATGTCATGCTGGTAGCTTGCAACCAGCCATGGTGTCAGTATTTACCATGGGGGTCAGCACGTGCCACAAATAGGGCTTTATTTCCTTCCAGAGAGCCAGCAGGTACACACCACTGCTTAAGCTTGTATCCAAACGTCAACAAGATGTGTGGAATCCTGAAACAGCTTTCAGAAGAGCAGTGTTGTTCTTGAATTTCCGTGTGAACTGCTGGGGAAAAAAAAAAAAAAAAAAGCTTATGTGTGTAAAAATCTCAGAAATTTTGCTTTTCTAGTCCAAATTCACCTTCCTCATATAGCCTCTTTTTTCTTGGAGGCTGAACGTGGAGAGCTGCTGTTACTGAACGGAGAAAAACCTGAGTCGATGTTATATCCTTGGCATTGCTAACAGGATTGTTTTTCCCACGAGTGTTTCCCAAGTTCTACTCTCTGCTGGTAGAGAGGATGCCTAAGGAAAGCAATTTTTCTGCAAGGGGTATATCCTCAGAGCTTGAGGTATCTGTACAAAAGAGGCAGCAAGATGCCGCTCTCTACCTGGAGGAATTTTGCCAAACAGATTGCGTGTAGGTGAACGGAGCCTACAGGAGAGCATAATTCTTTTCTTTCTTTCTGTCCCAAACTGTAGGAGTAACAAAGAATAAAGGGGAATAAAACTGCAAACATATGCGATATTCACTTCCACAGGACTTTCTTTCACTAATGTCTTGATGGCTGTCACTAATGATTTTCACCACTCTTTCCCATAAGTTACCTAGAGGCCAGAAGGAAAAGGGATGGGGAAGAAAATTAGCATTTACCAACTTTGTCTGAGGTACAAGAATGTCTTATTGATTTACCACAGCAACCATACAAAGGAGGTGCTATTATTTCCATTTTTTTAGAGAAGGAAAGGCAAGTATTACCTAAGGTTACCCAGCTAGTGGGTATTGGAACTGTAATATGAATACAGGTCTGGGGGGCGGGGGGAAGCGCCTGGGTGGCTCAGTCGGTTAAGCATCCAACTTCCGCTCAGGTCATAATCTCACCTTTCGTGAGTTTGAGCCCTGCGTCGGGCTCTGTGCTGACAGCTCAGAGCCTGGAACCTGCTTCAGATTCTGTGTCTCCCTCTCTCTCTGTTCCTCCCCCACTCATGCTCTGTGTCTTTCTCTCAAAAAATAAATAAACATTAAAAAAAAAACATTAAAAATGCTTTATGAATACAGGTCTCTGACTTCAGATTTTTATGCTCAAAAAATCTTTTGATTTTGTGCTTTTTCTACTACTTTATTGACTTCTAGAAAAACAAAGTCCAACTGTGGCCCCAGTTCTGGACACATGGGTACAGGCTGAGTCTGGTCCCTTGGGGCTAGCCTTCCAAAAGATACACATTGGATTATCTAATTGTCTAATTGGATTGGAATGTGTAGAGATACACATTGGATTTCTCTAGAGAAAAAGAAGAGTCTTCCTGGATGCAAGACTTGCAATTTCTTAGGGGCAGTTTTGAGACAAACACCACGTCTCTGTTGTCACGCTCATTTAAGATGTACAATAGGAGAAGAGCATGGAAATCAGAAGTGAATCTCAGAAAAGGCTTTTAAAGATTTTTTTTTTAAGTACCCTTGTTTTAACAGCCTAATCCAACTACTGCCAACAGAGCCTTAAATTGCCACCTGTGTTGTTTAAAGAATGTCTTTTCTAGTAATCTCACACTGAAAGAAATGCATGATGGTTTTACCTATAAATATCACATTAGCAGTCACATTTTGGGGCACTATGTCATATCCCAGGCTGAGGAATGTGACACATGCCCTTTGGTTTCCTAGGACGTACCTAACAAAATCTTGTTTTTTCAAGTTTCAGTGATAAAGATGTTACTGATACTTGCATTTTACTTTCGTAGTATTTACCAACTCACACCAACTCAATAAGGTTAGCAGAACTGTTTTATTGATTTTGGATGAAGTGGCAGAGAGATATTGCATTTCTGCACATAATCCCTTTACACACTCAAAAACAATCATTTATTTATGTTCCTTCCAAATCATTTTCCCTCCTGGGCAATAACTTCATTTAATAGACTTTTTAAATTTGTGATTATGTAACAGATATTCAAAGGTTAAATAATGAAAAAATTCTAATGTAAAATAATGTAAAAATAGGATGTCGGTTTAATTTTTAAAAGTGCACACTTTACGAATCTAGTATTGGTACCCGAAGATTTTTAGTAAACATAAACATCTTATGTACAATTTTATGCAAAATATTTTATCAATTTTTTATTGTGAAAGCCTAAAGTCTAGCAGGAGAGAAAGGGAGAAAGAATGAGAGAGAGAATATGTATGTGAGTTAAGTCTTCAACATACTTAGTTAGAACTACCTTCATGATCTCCAAGTGGAAATGTACATAGCTGGGTATGTGGGTCTGGAACTCAGGAGACAGGTTCAAACTACAGGTACAGATTTGGAATTCAATAGAATATATACGGTAATTTGAGTCATAAGAATGTATCGTCCAGTAAAGGTATGTAGAGTGAGAAAAGGGTGGTGTCTAAAACTGAACCCAGGAATCTACAAGCCAGTACTGTTCACAGGCCTAGAGCCACTCAAATACCTCCATCATCTCTGGGTCCACTCTGTTTTTTTCTCCCTCCTAGGTAAGTTCTGGTCCATAACTTCATTGACATTTCAGATCATGTTGGAGTCTTCCTGACACCAATGAAAAGGCTTCATTTTAGCAGAATTGGCATTTTTTAAAATGGCATGAGGGAGCTTACACTTCAGGTTAGGATGGAGAAGCAGTCAACAGAAGCAGATCCAAAGATGGCCAAATTATGAGAATTGTCGGACCAAGGCTTTAATGTTTATTTATTTTTGAGAGAGAGGGAGACAAAGAATCCAAAGCAGGCTCCAGGCTCTGAGCTGTCAGCACAGAGCCTGATGTGGGGCTATGAACCACAAGACCGTAACCTGAGCTAAAATTGGACACTTAACCAACTGAGCTACCCAGGAGCCCCTCAGACCAAGACTTTAAAACGACTATTATAAATATGTTAAATAATTTATAGAAAATATGGATATAATATGTAAAGAAATTAAATAATTCAAACAGTAAAAAAAATTACAAATATAGAACTGAAAATATATATCTAAGATATTTGGGAGCCTACAAGTAGCAAGTGGACACTGGAGAAGAAAAGATCAGTGAATGGGAAGAAAAATCAATAGAAATTATTCAAACAAGAGGAAAGAGAAGAAAAAAGGAAAGTAGACAGGTTATTGATAAGCATGGAAGAATACCAAAATTCTAACATATATGTAATTGGAGTCCCTGAAGGTGAGAAGAAAGAGAATTGGGCAGACAAAATACGTGAAGAAATAATAACTGAAACTTTCCAAATTTGATGAAAACATCAAACCATGGATCTGTGAAGTTCAACAAGTCTCACGCAAGATGAATACTCTTGCATGACACATGATACCCTTCCTGGACACATGATAATCAAATTGTTGAAACATAAAGAGAAAGATAACATCTTAAAAATAAGCGGAAATGTAAAGACATACATACCAGGAACAGTAATATGAACAGTGGCTGATTTTTCATTAGCAATTATGAAAGACAGAAAATGTATCAGAAGATAATGGAACAGCATTTTTATTTTATTTTATTTTTTTTAATTAAAAAAAAAATTTTTTTTCAACGTTTATTTATTTTTGGGACAGAGAGAGACAGAGCATGAACGGGGGAGGGGCAGAGAGAGAGGGAGACACAGAATCGGAAACAGGCTCCAGGCTCTGAGCCATCAGCCCAGAGCCTGACGCGGGGCTTGAACTCACGGACCGCAAGATCGTGACCTGGCTGAAGTCGGACGCTTAACCGACTGCGCCACCCAGCCACCCCTGGAACAGCATTTTTAAAGGGAATAAAACTATTACCATAGAAGTCTATACTCAACTAAAAGATTCTTCAAAGATGAAGGTAACCTCAAAACATTTTCAGATGAAAGAAGACTGAGATAATTTGCTGCAAGCACACATATAATACAATAAATGCTAAAAAAAAAATTCAAACTAAAGATACTAGATACGAACTTGGATAAGAAAAAAGAAAGAAGAAAAAAGAGGAAAGTAGGTAACATATTTCCAGTTTCTATTCCAGCAAGGGGCTTAGAGGTTGTCACTCTGTCCTACCAAGTTAAAAGCTGAACAAACTGAAAATTAACAACTCTTTTCAGATCTGTCAGAGAATTGAGGTCACAGGCAAAACACTGCCCCCTTCAAGTGGAGAAACAGGTGAATACAGAGAATCATAACCTATTGGGCCAGCTACTCACAAAGCAGAAGCCTCCTGGGGAACCGGTGGCAAGGTAAAAACACCTGAACTGTGTAATTGGTGAATTGCTGGAGGCTGAGTGTGGACAACTCTGAGAGTTAAAAACTCCAGGGGTCCCAGGCGCTCAAGGCTAGAGCAGCATTCAAAAATCAATTACTGGGGGCGCCTGGGTGGCGCAGTCGGTTAAGCGTCCGACTTCAGCCAGGTCACCATCTCGCGTTCCGGGAGTTCGAGCCCCGCGTCGGGCTCTGGGCTGATGGCTCAGAGCCTGGAGCCTGTTTCCGATTCTGTGTCTCCCTCTCTCTCTGCCCCTCCCCCGTTCATGCTCTGTCTCTCTCTGTCCCAAAAATAAATAAACGTTGAAAAAAAAAATAAAAAAAAAAAAATCAATTACTGTAATTCAACACCTCAACAGACTAAAAAAGAAAAATCCCAAGATCATATCAACAGGTGCAGAAAAACATTTGACAAAATCCAACCTCTATTCACGAGAAAGGAATGTTTTAAATGTTTGATAAAATAAGAATAAAGGAGAACTTTCTCAACTTGACAAAAGCTATCTACAAAAACGTTATAGCTAACATCATGCTTAATGCTAGGAAACTCAAAGCTTTCCCATTAAGATCAGGTACAAGGCAAGGATGGCCTTTTCCACCACTCCCTTTCAACATCTTACTGTAAGTCCTACTAATGCAATAAGGCAAGAAAAAGAAATAAAAGCTACACAGATTGACAAGGAGACATAAAACTTCCTTTGTTCTCAGATGACATGTTTTTCTATGCATAAAATCCAAAAGAATTGACAAAAACACTCCTGTAACTAATAAGCAATCATTGAAGGTTTGCAGAATATAAGGTTAAAAACAAAAGTCAATTGCTTTCCTATAAACCAACAATGAGTAAATGAAACTTGAAATTGAAAACACATTTTTTCACCTTGTAAATGGGATCTAATTGGCTTTTAATACAAAGTCAGAGAGGCATAGAAAGAAAATATCATACAAGCCAGTTAATGAAAAAAAAATTCCCAACAAATAAATTTCAGTCAAATTCCCTGTCTTCAGCCTGGATTAGAAAACAGGAACCAGCCAATGTTTGTTCCTTTGAAAAAATCTTATTTAAAAAAAAAGAAGAGGAAAAAAAAACAGTCAGTGAAATATGGCAGGTGGTTGTTAGAGGCCACTGGAAGCTTGCTTTAACCAACTTGATGAAATGGGATACATGTGCCATTGGAATATGGCCACCCTTTGTTTCTTGCTAGTAATGCTCTTTGTCCAAAGGGAGGATGCTGCCCTGGGCACCATTTGATGCTGCTTATGCATTCTGAGGTCTCACGGTCAAGCAGGCTTACAGTCTTCCATTTCATATCTTCACTGACTCTCCCCCATATGCGGTTTCTTATCACTGGAAGCAGAGAGAGTGATGGGCTCATGGGGCTTGGGGGAGAGCCACTCCATTGATGCAGCTAGTGTGGTCAGGCAGCTTATATAAAATCCTCCTGCTTGTGGTATCCCACACATACACAAACCTGTCAGCTAAGCCAGCTGCTACCTTGCTTCCATCAGGTGACCAAGAACATCTCAGAAGATTCTCTTCGAAGTTGTGCATACTTCCTTAAAATATATTATTTACATTATCGTCTCCAAAAATGAAATACCTATAAATGTAACAAAATATGTACAAGATCTATGTTGAGGAAAACTGCAAAACTGATTAACAAAATCAAAGAACTACAAATGGAGAGATATTCCATGTTAATATATACGAAGACTTAATATTGTCAAGATGTTAGTTATTCCCACCTTGAACTATACATTCAATGCAATCCCAATTAAAATCTCAGCAAGTTATTTTACAGATATCAACAAACGGAATCTAAAGTTTACATGGAGAGGCAGAAGAAACAGAATGGCCAACGCAATATTAAAGGAGAAGAACAAAGTTGGAGGACCAAAACTACTCAACTTCCAGACCTACTATAGAGACACTGGTGGCTCAAGTCAGTTAAGTGTCCGACTCTTGGTTTCAGCTCAGGTCATGATCTCATGATTTGTGAGATGGAGTCCCACATCAGGCTCTGTGCTGACAGCATGGAGCCTGCTTGGAATTCTCTCTCTCTCTCTCTCTCTCTCTCTCTCTCTCTCTCTCTGTCCTGTCCTTTCTCTCTCTCTCCCTCTCCCTCTCTCTCTCAAAAATAAATTAACATTTTTTTCTTAAAAAAAAGACTTACTATAAAGCAACAATAGGGGCGCCTGGGTGGCTCAGTCAGTTGAGCTTCTGACTTCAGCTCAGGTCATGATCTCCCAGTTCTTGGGTTCGAGTCCCACATCAGGCTCTGTGCTGACAGCTCAGAGCCTGGAGCCTGCTTCAGATTCCGTGTCTCCCTCTCTCTCTACCCCTCCCCTGCTCTCTCTCTCTCTCTTTCTCTCTCAAAAATAAACATTAAAAAATTTAAAAAAAAAGCAACAACAATCATGACAGTGCAGCACTGGCAAGAGTAGACAGTAGATCAATGGAACAGAACAAAGAGCCCAGAAATAAAGCCCCAACTCTACTCAACAGATCTTTGACACACTACAACAGAAAAAGATAGTCTCTTTGACAACTGGTGTGGAAACAACTGAATATCCACCCTCAGAAAAGACCCCTAGACACAGAGCTTCCACCCTTCACAAAAATTAACTCAACATAATTGATTACAGACCTAAATGTAAAATGCAAAACTTATAAAGTTCCTTGAAGAGAACATAGGAGAAAACCTTGATCGCATTGGTTATGGCAGTGACATTTTAGATACAGCACCAAGGCGTGATGCATGAAAGAAAGAATTGAGAAGCTAAACTCCATTAAAATTAAAAACTTCTGCTCTGTGAAAAACAATGTCAAATAATGAGAAGACAATCCACAGACTGAAAGAATATATTTGCAAAAGAAACACCTGATAAAGGACTATTACCCAAAATATACAAAGAACTCTGATATTCAACAAGAAAAAAAAACATGATTAAGAATGGGCCATATATCTTTTTTTAATGGTTTTTAATTTTTATCTTTGAGAGACAGACAGAGAGCAAGAAGGGGAAGGGCAGAGAGAGACGGAGACACAAAATCCGAAGGCTCCAGACTCTGAGCTGTCAGCACAGAGCCAATGTGGGGCTCAAATTCAGGAACCGTGAGATCATGACCTGAGCTGAAGTCAAATGCGTAACCGACTGAGCCACACAGGTGCCTCCCCAAAATGGGCCAAATATCTTAACAGACACCTCACCAAAGAAGATATACAGATATTTCACATCAAATTTCATCAGAGAACTACAAATTAAAACATCAATGAGACACTACTACATGCCAAGTAGAACGATCAAGCAAATAAACAGGCAATGCTCAGACTTGTAGAAAATATTTTTAGTTCACTGATCTAACAAAGGACTGCATCTAGAATATAAAGAACTCATACAACTCGATAATAAATAGTATGGTTAAAAAGTGGGCAAAAGACTGAAACAGACACTTCATTAAATATGTCATTAGTCATTAGGAAAATGCAAATTAAAACTGAGACTAAATTGAGGTACCATTTCACACCAATTAGAATGGCTACAATTAAAAAGACTGACACCAGTGGTAGTGAAGATCTGAAGGTGGATTGGTAAACTCCTGCTAGCAGGTCAAAGCCAGCGCACCGTTTTTGTAAATAAACTTTACTATAACGCAAGCAAACTCATATATTCATAAACTGTCAACAGCAGAGTTAATTGGTTGCAACAGAGCCCATATAGCTCACCAAGCCTAAAATATTTACTCTCTGGCCTTTAACAAAAAAAAAACGTGCCGACCCCCAATGTAAATCAGCTACAACTCCCAAGCATTTATTGATGGAGGGTAAAATTGTATGTCCACTATGGAAAACAGTTTGGCAATGTCTAGTAAAGTGAAACATAAACTTGTCTTTGATGTGACAATTCTATTCCTAGGTATTTACCCAAAAGAAATAACATGTTTGCAAAGGACTTGTGCAAGAATGTTCACAGGGGCTTTATTTAAAATAGCCCCAAACTGGAAACAGTCCAAGTGCTCATCAACAGGAAGATAGAAGGATGCCTGGGTGGCTCAGTCGGTTCAGTGCCTGACTCTTGATTTTGCCTTAGGTCATGATCTCACAGTCCATGGGATCAAGCTCTGCATTGGACTCTGCTCTGACAGCGCAGAGCTTGCTTGGGATTCTCTCTCTCCCTCCTCCTCTCTGCCCCTCCCTCTCCCTTTCTCTCTCTCTCTCTCTCAGTCGGTTGAGCATCCAACTTTCTCTCAGGTCATGATCTCCTGGTCCATGAGTTCAAGCCCCACATCAGGCTCTGTGCTGACAGCTCAGAGCCTGGAGCCTGGTTTGGATTCTGTGTCTCCCTCTCTCCCTGCCCCTCCCGTGTTTATGCTCTGTCTCTATCTCAAAAATCAAATAAGCATTACATAAATAAACAAATGAATGAAAGAAACTTAAAAAAATAAAAGGAAAAGAGATAGATCATGACATGTTAATAAAATACGACACAGTAATATAAAGAAATGAACCGATACACGCATCAATGTGATGAATCTTAAAGATATTATGCTTAGTGGAAAAAAGCCTTACACATAGAGCATATTCCATGCAAATCCATTGATCCAAAATTCTAGAATAGGGAAAAAAGTATTCTATGGTAGGAAAAAATAAGAACTAGGGTTGACTTTGGTGGGAGCAGGAGTTGGCAGAAATTGACTGGGAAGGGCATAAACTAATTTCCTGGGCCTCATAGTATTGCCTTTTTCCCTGAAAGACGTTTGGGTTATACAGGTTCATGAATTGTCAAAATTGGCAAATATATACTAAACACTTATTAAGATTTATTTGTATATTTGGCATCAGAAGAGAAACTACAAACGAACACTGAACTCTACTTAATGTTAGGCAAACTGAAATATTTATAGGGAAGCCTACAGTTGCTGTAATTGACTTTGCAATATAGAAAAATGGATTAATGGATAGATTGAGAAATAAACAGATGGATAGATACACAAGAAAGCAAATATAATTAAATATTATATTTAATTGAACTATGAAATATTCATAGTTCAAATCCTGGAAATTTAAAAAAGGAAAAAAGAAGCCCAAGAAATTCTTTAGAAAATGGGAAGGGGGCAGGCAGGCAGGGAGGGAGTAGTTAGGGAGTCACTCCTTTGCTGGGACTCTTGCTTTACACAGAGAAGAAAATGCTTCGATAAAAACTGACTAAAAGGAGATCCCAGGAGAACTGAATTTTACAGGATATCTATATTAAGTGGTTTTCGAATCCTTCCAAAATTGGTCGGAAATGTCCAGGTTCCTGAGGTTGTAGATTTCCTTGCCTGAATTTGCCATGGCCAGTTCATGGCTGGTGGCCTGTTTGGGATTGAACTAGGGACCCCCAAATGCAGCAAGCATTAGATTCCCCAAATCCTCAGACTAAGAGATCTATTGAAAGGAAAAGGTCTATAAATGGGCATCTCAAAAGATCTGTTATTCTAATATAGCCCAGAGACTGTTTCCTATATGTCCCTAAAAAGGATACAAGAAGAAAAAAAATCTCCTATACTATAAGCCCCATGAGGGAAGAAATGTATCTGTCTTGTCCAACATTTTATCTCTAGCGCTTAGTATAATGTCTAGCACAAAATAAAGTCTTGTTAAATATTTGTTTAACAACAAATGAATGATGATCCCTCCTATTGGAAATCTTGGGGTAACTTTCAAAATAAATGATCCGTGCGTTTCAACCGCCCTCTCTACTCAGCTCCAGTGATGGTGGCTGGGGGGGGGGGAGGGGACTTCGCAGGAAGGTCTTGATTAAATTTACAATTTTATATCTTTGTCTAAATGGTTAGTATGTTCTGCCGATAAGAGAACAACTAAAATGATTTAGTTGCTCACCATTTATTGAGCAAGTACTATAAAGCTAGGGACTGTGTTAAGTACCTTTCCTTATTGCAGATCCTTGCAATAATTTTAGAAACTAAGAATGAGATGAGAAAAACAGTGCTGAGCCAAGATAAATAATTTACCAAAGTATACACTGCTAGTAAGACCCAAACCACTCAAACATAAGATGCCTAACACCAAAGCTTATCAGCAGCAGCACCTAGCACAGGCAAACGTGTTCTGTGCAATACAACATATAAATATAAGTAGAAAGAGTAGTATCTAGTTAGCTTGCTTTTCCCCATGTACATATATGGAGAGTCTACCCTTGGCAAGCACATACTTTTGACCATGGTGTGTGTGTGTGTGTGTGTGTGTGTGTGTGTGTGTGTAGTAACTGCCTGAACAATTAAAAGGAGGAAGGAAGCACATCCTCCCTGGCCTTTGGCCTCTCCCTTCCTCACCCTCTAGTAAATATGAGCCTGTCCAAACCAGAAAGCTCTTCCTACCCACAAAAGACATAGTTGCTCCAGCATTATTATTCTCCACCCAGCACAGTTTTATGGTTTTTGTTTTTGTTGTTGTTGTTGTTGTTTTGTTTTGGATATCTGTTCTCATGAAAGGATTGCTCCTGGGATTTGTTGATTCTTCACTCCCTTCACAGCCACTCCAGAGCCCTGTGTCTCTCCCCACTGAAGGTCATTTTGAACACTGGACAGGTATAAATGGTCCTGCTCTGCTCATACCCACCCCCAAGCAACAGCCTAAGATAGTACCCTATGGGGACATAAGAACCATAGAACAGGTGAAGAAGCTTATCCTGCAGAGAATCAAGAAGTATCTAGAGCAATCCACTACTCCTCATCATGGTCTCCATGTTGAAAACCCTTCCTATCCAACTGGACCTTGTTTAGAAATGAATACCTACTAATACATGGGTCTGAGGTAGGACAAGCCATTTCTAGGCGACAGTGAAAATGCTGTCAAGCTATTAGAAGTACAGATTTAATATCATAAATCAGGGTTCTACTTCTGAAAACACATATCACTAGATAGGAAGATTGCTCAAAAAATAAATATAAAATAAAATTCCTATATATTTTCTTCTTAATATGAGATCTCTCATAATCCAGAATACTGCACAAGACTTACATGTAGCTAAAATAATCATTATAAAGTTAATACCTGTCTTAGGACCCAAATCCCCAAAGAGATCCACTTCTGAGGACAATTACCCAATTCAAGAAATTGAGTATATCCAGTGCCCCAAAGTCCCCAACATGGTTCTCCCCAGTCACATTCTCCTGTTTCCTCATCAGAGATAATCTTTATACAATCTTTAGTGATAAAAATTCCTGGTTGTTCTTCACAGTTTTAGTATGTATGTATATGTCCCAAATCAATGAATTTGGGTTGGACTGGTTTTGAACTTTATATAAATGGACTTGAACCAAAAGAAATCTTTTTTCATGTTTATTTATTTTTGAGAGAGAGAGAGAGAGAGAGAGAGAGAGAGCAGGTAGAGAGAGGGAGACACAGAGCCCGAAGTAGACTCCAGGATCTAAGCTGTCAGCATAGAGCCCTACATGGGGCTCAAATCCACAAACCACGAGATCATGACCTGAGCCAAAGTCAGATGCTTAACCAACTGAGCCACCCAAAAAGAATTCTCACCATAGGTAGCCTTTTGTCACTTGGGCCTGCCTCTCATTATATCTACAGATGGAATTCACCTGTGTTGTGGCTCAAATAATGCTTTAAAATATTAATGTTGAGCTATTTTGTAAATGTTCCCTTCCATATTTTTTTCTTCCTATGTTGGCATAGATGGACTGAAGACCTCATCTTTGTGGGTAAATCTCCAAATAGTAAGCATGGGTATTCTTTATTGCTACACACTGTTTTGAACATTTTTGTTGCATCTTTGACTTGTAGGAATGTCTTTAAAAAGAAAATGTTGGGAGTAAGAATTTTATTTTCTCTCTCTCTTCTTGTCCTTTTTCTCCTTCATCCCCTTCTCCTTCCGTTCCTCCTGAAAGATCACAGGAGACCATTTTCGAGGCTGCCTACTGCAACTTATTTTATCCTCCCACAAACCCATCACATGTGAGAACTATTTGATCCACAAGCTGCAGATGAGGAAACTAAAGCACAGAAATGTTAATTGCCTTAATGCAATACAGACAGCCAAGAGATCAGAGACCTGAGAGACAAATCTGGGAAATCTGGAAGATAGAATGAAAATCTCCAATCTCCAAAGCATCTATAAAAAATCCCAGAAAGAACAGAGAGAGTGGAAGAGAGGCAATATCCAGAGATTATAACTGAGAATTTTCTGGAAATGAAGAAATAAATGAGACCTCACACTGAAGGAGCACCCTAGGTCCTGAGAGTATAGATAAATCTAAATTTATAGACCTAGGCTCTTTGTAGTGAAGCTACAAATATTAAATTCAAAAAACAAAAGCGTTGAAGCTGCATGGGATAAAAACCAATTACCTCCCAAGAAACGGCTATTAGACAGCAAAGCCTCATCAGCAACAAGTACCAGAAGATAATGGAATAATATGTTCACAGTTATGAAAAACTGTGAAGAAAATTCTATAACTGGCTATCATTCAAGACTGACGGTGAGATAGACATGTTCAGACTAACAATGTTTGAGGAAATTTTTAATGCCTAAATCCTCACAGGAAAGAACGGATGCAAGAAGAAATTGAAACCAGAAATAAGAAATGAATGTGTATAGTAATGGCAAACAAAAAAAAATTGGTAAACTTTTGGTAAAGCTCTCTCTAATTCCCCCCAAAAAGAGATTCGGTCAATAAAGGCTGAGTATTCATCACGAAAAAGGTTGTAACTTTTTGAAAAGTATAAGTTGTAGAAGTCTGCTACGATCCAAAATGGAAGTCAGAACACCTTAAATTTGGGTGTGACCTTAGGAAACTCACTCTGATTCTTTGGATGTTACTTTTCCACATCAGGAAGATAAGAGTCATATGATTTCAAGAATTCTTCCAGTAATGTGTTTCTAAAGCATTTAGAGTGTTTCCCAAAGTTTACTGTTATAAAGGATCCTGCCGGTAACATCTTTGTATGGATAGCCTCCCCCTACTTTTGCTTAATTCAGATTACTTCTTCAGGACAAATTCCCAGGAACAGGATTAATAGATGTAAACATTTTTAAGGCTTTTGATACAATTGACCGAATACATTCTTTAAATTGCTTTCCTAGATTGTACCAATCATATCAGTTGATAAATTGGCAATAGTTATTCAAGGCTTTAAACAATGTTCTGAATCTGAATGAAGTCTGCCACTCCACCTCTGGGAATAGACCCCCCAAAGAAAGAAAGAGCAGCATGATGATGTTTATCGAATTACTATTTATAATAAAGAAAATGTGGAAGGGAAACAAATGTCAAAAAACGAATATCATAATAGGCTGTTATGGTACATGTAACAATGGAATATTGTGACCATCAAAAATCAGAATTTATACGAGTATTTAATAAAATGAGGAAATGTTCACAGTATGTTTTTAGTGTAAAAGCAGATTTACAAAACACCGTGCTTATTATAATTCCATTATATCCACACATATATATGTGTAAATATATAAAATACACATACACACATATACACAAAAAATATATGTGTGTGCTATCAATATTAACATTTGACTTGCAACCATATATATATATTTGGCTTCTAATCATATGTGTACTCTGAATATATATGTATCCTATATACATATATATACATGTATATATATATACGTACCATATATACATGTATACATATATACATGTATATATATACTATATATACAGGTACCATATGTATATATTTTAAATACATGTATTTAGAATACATACATGGGTAGAAATCAAAATTTAATAATGTTATCAGGTAGAAAGCAATGTGGTTTCAATTTTCTGAATTTTAAAATGTTTGCACCAAGAACATATATTACTTTTGTGACGGGAAAACAAAGTAGTAAAATGAAAAATAAAGCCAAACATGTCACTTTAGTTCACCTCATCACTCAGAGAGAAATATACCGTAGTGAGTATAGTCTGAATTTCCTACCTCATCCATGCTTCGTTTTCCCTGGTAACAAACCGGGTTTACAGGGACAATGGGGCTTCCCGGCAAAGCTCTGGGCTTCACCATCCCGCCTCCCGTTCCAAGGGGGTTGGATCCTGATTGGTCCTTGCCAGTGATTGATTCAGAAATGGGCCAACTCTGACCAATGAGCTGTCAGGTAAAGTCTTGCTGGGAGTGGGGAACCACTGGGGAACATTTGCTTACTGCTAAGAGGGACTCCCAGGATGAGATGGTTTCTCCTCTCCTTTCTTACACTAGCACTGTCTTAACAGTAGCACTTTTTCTTACACTAGCACTGTCTTACACTCCTCTGGGCCAGCTGCAGCCATCTTGCTTCCTGTAAACGCTGAACCAGCCGCTGAAGATGGGAAGGCAGAGAAATGGAGACAATCTGGGTCCTTTGGAGTGGGGGGCATCGTAGTGCTGCTGAAGCCCCCTCTTTCTCTAGACTTGTCATGTGAGGTAATCAATTTCTTGTGGTTTAAACCGGTGGTTCTTATCTTTCACTGTGTGGCAGAATCTCTAGGGAGATTTTGAAAACTACTGATCCCCAGATTATTCTAAAGTCAAGTCAGGGTCTTCAGGGGCAAACCCAGCAGCATCAGAGTTTTCTGTTAGTGTCACCTGAACGTATTTTGACTGATAAAGACACCTTCGCGGACATCTCCATCGTTGTTTTCCTTAAACCTTCGAGGCAAGGATTTGCTTGGGGGTTTTCCCATACAGGTTTCTCCTGAGACTGAGGACTTTGCTTCTAAAATAAACTATTACTGACGTCTGGTTTTTGTTTTTTTGTTTTTTTGTTTTTTGTTTGGGGGGGGGGGGGCGGGGACTAAGAAAACCCACCCAGAGCCTGTCCATGTCACTGCCTACTTGTAACACGTGAAGGATCAAGGATGTGGCTAAATCTGCTCATTTTATGAAAGTGTTTATTTGTTTTCAAAAATTATTTTGTTTAGAGTTCTCTTTTCGCACAGCGATGTCACTGTATTTAGTGGCTATCGAGTTTAGTTATAACTATCAAGTGAATACAATATTTAAATATGTTATGTGTTTGGTTGGTACATTGTGGTAGGTACGGGGCTCTGGAATCTTCACACATTCTGTTTTTATAAATTGCCAACAAGCTTCAAAAAGCTTTTCTCACGCAAGAATATTCGTAAAATCACTCTTAGCCAGAAGGCTGTTACACATAGTGCCTGCTTAAGAGAGGAGTTCCACAAGCTCTCAGAGATAAAATCTGCCACGGCATCCAATCTCAGCACAGGTTATCCAAAGCACCATGTGTGTGCCAACAGTCGGTGGGTACAGGGAGGGAAGGGGGTAGAAGAATCGAAGAGCCTCAAGTGAGAATGGCAGCTTTCCGACTGACCCACCGCTCTCTCTAACCAGGAAGCAAAGTGGTCTGAGTAGAGACAACCCTGCCCCTGTCAGCGACTGACTGTTCATGGAGATGGCCGCACAATTAACACAAGCTGTGGGTTGCCAATAAAACATAATAAGCCAGGCCCACAAGAAGGCAGGATCACTGTGGGAACCCGGTCGGGCTTACCACACTACTGATGGTTTTCGTGCCATTAAACAGCAAGCGAGTTAATAATTGCAGTGGTTTATCTCAAGGCTCCCTGCTGCTTTTACCGCTTAACTCAAATGTAACGTTCATCAGCTTCTGCCAGTAGGCAAGAGGGAGAGCTTTATCAGAAAATGTTAAGATCGCTCTGTGATTATTACTCCACCTTAGGGCAAGGCTACCTAAGTGCCCCACACAGCGCCTGGTGGGACGTTATCTCCTGAAGGCTCTGGAAATGAGTACCTTGGCATTTAGATTACCCTCCATGCCTGCTCTACCTCGCCCCCACACGCATTTCTTACGTTTAATACTGGGCTGTCTTAAATCACGCAAAATGGCAATTGATAAGATACGGAGTAAGCTGTGTTTTCATCTCGGCATGGCCTAGCTGACCTGGTCACTCTACTCCGGGCCCACCTGGTTCTTGCTGTCCACAAAGCCACTTCCTCTCCATCCCAAGTCTGTTACCTGTTGTGCTAAAGGCTCAGGATAGCCCACTGTCCCCTTGTGTGAACTCAGTGCTTTACAGTGCAGGGCCCGAGCAAGACCGTGGACTGAGAACCCCCGCAGGTTGTGGCGGAGGTCAGAAGTAGCCTGGGACTAAACTGTAATTAAGTGCCTGGTGGGAAAAATCTCCTGACATTTCAGAGAAATCATTCCCCTTAGAGTGATTCGGTCCCTAGGAACTTCCCGACACAAGTCAGTGGATCAAAGATCCAGCCAACATCTTAAAGAGAGCAATTGTGTCACTAAGCAGTCACATCGCGCTTTGCCTCTGCAGTGAATACAAATTGGATTCTCAGATTGGACAATTTTAGTGTTCAAATATTTCTCATTGCAAGGTGCATAAAGGAGGCCTGAAGAGAAAGAGAATGTCAACTCGAAAAAGGTAGCCTGCCAACCACCACCCTTAAGCATCTTATCCTCCCCAGGCACACGACCTCCGGAGAGCCTGACCATTGGAGTGCTAGTGGGCCATTTCAAAGGAAAGAGACTTTCTCTGGATTTTGCTTACCAGTCCCAAATTCTAGCTTGCAGGGCTCTCCCTAGCATCCCGCTCCAACTGCTGGTTATTTGCCTAAAATGCCCTCTCTCTATAAAATTCGATGACACTCAAAAGACACGATTACAATTGCTTTTCACTGATCACTTTGCTCTCTCATCATCTCAAAAAGGTCCCAAACAACATTCGGTCAACTATGACAGAAAATCCCCAAAGGAATTTCCAAAGATCAGGCTAGACCAGGCAGACAAGGAGGCGATACAGAAGAGCGTATCGTCATAGACTCTACCAGCATATTTTTCTAGTACATTTTATTTTTGGTGGAACTTGATATCAACTGGAGTCTGAAAAATGGCAGATTTCTCTGCAAGGCTTACAGAGAGGGGTTTCGAATGAGCCTTAAAGTATTTGTTATGAATTTTAGCTCTGAATCTGCTTCTGGGATTAAAACCCGCATCCACGACTTACTACCTGTAGAGCTTTGTACAAATAGGTTTAGCTTACCTAAACCTCAGTGTCCTCATCTGTAAAGAGGCGATAATATTAGTACCTAACTCAGAGGGTTGTTATGAGAAATACAGCAGATAATAGATATAGAACTGCTAAGTACTCTGCCCAGCACAGAGCAAGCTCTTGATAATTATCCCTTGTTAGTGTTGCTGGTGTTATTATTTATATTGAATCAACAGAAGGAACATGGAGGTGCCATCAGGACATGCAGCGAGGGTCATTTTGGAGCTAACTGGCCACAAATGAGACTTCCATCTGACAGGCTGCAGCTTCGTCCAACTGACAGTTCTGGTAGGGCTCTCAGCCTTCACCGCAACCATCTGGCAACCTAACCACAGGGCCACCGCTCTTGGGTGAGCAGAGAACACTAAGTGAGCTGGCCGCCATAGTGAACCCTGGTATGACTTATTGGAAACATCCTTCAAAGATGACTCTCTGGACCCCCAATGTTACAGGAACATGTAATATTACATGTTTTATAAATTACACGTATTATGTTGCATGTATTATAAATTACAGAAACATGTTTCTTGGCTGTGGCTCCCCAGGTCTGACGGAGTCTCGCGGTCGCCTGCAGCTACCAGCAGCTCAGCCTCTTGGTCCATCATCAGGTTGCAGTTCTAATGATCTCGCAGGGAAAGATACCTGCCCTCAGTTCCCCCAGTGTGGATAGTGTGGACTCGCATGAATTTGTAAACCAGAAAAGCACCCCTTCCTCACTACTTAATATGCTTAACAGCTAATTACATCTGTGTAGGGATTACACGTTACATTGTCCAGCTTTATGGAAACAAGTCCCCAGGCTTCCCCAGATTCCCTTAAACAGTTCCTTATCTCTGAGAGGGAGATCCTTATCAGGGCCATATGTTAGAGGTCCTGTGCAGTTTCCAAATGACCACAGGAAAGTCTGGAGCCTAATCCGTCTGCAGGCCTAAAGAGGGGACTGAACAGAGTCCCCTGAACCAGCTGGGAGGCCAAAGCCTTCCACCCTCCATAAACCTGTCAAAGGTTGAGTCTGGACCAAGAGGACCCACATTAGCTCCTCTCCCCAGGTGACATGGGCTTCCTATTTTGACCTTCATGCAACACGGAGCTGGAGTGTACAAATCCCAGGGGATTATGGGGTACCTTACCCAAAGTCAAAGTGAAGTCTTTGCCCTTTCCAAGGGTGCTGTGGAAGGACTACTTTGGTAGTAACACTTGGCTTTTTGACTTACAGGCTAGCTAAGCCTCTCCAACCCCTGAGGAAACAAGGGAATGCTACCATCTTCCTTTGGCCAAGATGGCAATGCAGGCCCCAATAGGAGAATCATCTGGCCTCACACAGTTTTCTCAAGGCCTGGGAGATTCCCAGCCTTGGCAGACGCTAAAAACACTCCTTCCCTTGGGTTGTAACGATTCTGTTAAAGACCTTGTCTTAAGGAACTCTTGGGTGAGGGGAGGGCCTGGGAGTGCAAAGAGCAGGAAATGTCTCCCAGCGCGAGGAGCTCAGGAGCCAGAGGGGCCCTGCCGGAGCTTTCCAGCCTGTGACTCACGGGACTGCTTCCCTGCTTAACCCAGCCTGGATTGCAACTCCTCGGCCACTGTGTCTCAGTGCCTCTTCCTGTCTCCATCCCGCCCAGACCACCGAACAAAGCAGAAGTCTGGAGTCCACGGCAAAGACTGAAGTGTTGTGTATATATTTGGCGTCATCTGTGGAAGCAGCTATTTTGAAAACAAAAAAATAACTTCCCTGCCCTCAGAAGAACTTTGTGAGCTCTTAGAAGCGTCCACCTTAACCATTTGAGACTAAAACCTTGGTTATCACCCCTTGAAAAAAGAAAGGTAGAGATATAGTACATTCCTTCTCGTTGATTCAGAATAATAGGTCAGCCGTTTGTTGAGTGCTTACTATGTGCCAGACACTGAACCAAGCGCTTTACATCCATTACATCATTTAATATTTACAATAACCCTATGAGATATGCAGTGTTATTATCTCTATTTTATGAACCAGGAAACTGATGCTGTATTACTTGAGAGCACTGCTTCTTGGTCTCTGATACACTGGGGTGAAAGGGAACTTGGAGGTCACCTTGTCCAACTGGTGCTCTGACCCCTTAACTCCTTACAACTTCTTAACCCCTCTGCGACAACCTTACGGAACAGAACAGTATCTACTTACTCCAGGGAAGGGAGAATCCATGAAGCACAAAGGAAGGGGCATATGACTGGGCATCTGCTAACACAGTGCCTGCCATTCTCATGGTTTCTATCCATGGAGTGAATTTGCCCTTTGGGAAGACCAAAGAAAGTCAGAGTGCTTCCCACGAAAGCCTCTTCGTATATTAAAAGGGAGCATATTCCTTAAATCTTCTGCAATCTAATTATATCCAGTTTCCCAACGATTCTCTACATAAGATTATCCCGGTAATCTTCCTCTGGGTAGGCTACCACTTGTCAAGTTACCTCTTAAATGTGGTTACACGAATGGAGCATCAGAATCCAAGTGCATCTGACCAGCTTGGAGACAGCGGGATGACTCCCTCCCTTGGTCTCCACGTATTTGCTTAGTTACACAGCTTAAAATTTTCCTCACCTCTTTGAAAATCCCAACATACCCTGAAAACACAGTCAATAAAAAGCCCTGCATGTTTTTGCCCCTGCTGGTGCCTAGGTGTGTGAGCTAAAGTGCTAAAAATCAATTTGCTGAGGACCAGTTGGCTGAAATTCTATTTACCAAATGACTGATGTTATCTTTGCATTCCAAATATTGAACCTACTATTGTCAGGCACTTTTCAAGGCCCTGGAGATAAAGCCATGAACAAAATAGACAAAAATGTCTGTCTGGATGGAAGTAACATTCTTAATATAATGGAATCACGCCAGCCACTTTTGAGTTCTTCTGGTTCCTTTTGAATGTCATTTCAACAATGCTTCAACTGGCATATAGACCTTAATTTGGCATTTCTAGCAATTGGTAAGAAAATCTCATCACTTCCTACCGATATGATTAGCTTGGATCCCTTCACAGAATTTTCATATTAATGGCAATATATAATAGAATCTTTGCTGAAATCGGTGAGTTTGAATGAATAATTGAAAAACAGTTAAATATATCCATGGGAAATTTAAGCCTATGCCCATCAACTTTTCAAAAATTGAGCATTCTACAAAATTCTGCTATGAAGACAGAGTAACAACCAGTCCATTACAGCGTCACAGAAATCACCTATACAAATCTTCCATGTAAATTGTTGTCAACTTTATAAGTAACACTGAAAGATTTGCGTTTAATGGTACATATAGCTTGATGAGTTAATCATTGGGCAAACCGATCATTTGACAAACTGAGTTTTAGCATATTGGTCATTCATTGTCTAACCAATTTTGCCAAACTGATACTTGTTAACCAATTTAAAGCTGTCACTGAGCTATGGTGCCCCAGCCCAAACATGGTACAGAAAAATCAAATTGACTTATTTGACTCAGCCTTTCAATTCTGACCGGTGACTTCTTTCCGAATCCTGACTCTATCACATTACAGTCTTCCCAGGCACTTGTCATCCAGCGATTTGTTCGTCATGCTATGAGAATCCTTATGCAAGCTTTAAAACATAACGTACCAGGGAGAGCAGTGAGTACCATTAGACCCTCATTGAGTTTGTCGATGGCAAATTAGCTAAAAGTTTTTGAGAAACGTCATTCAGCAAGTTATCAATCTACCTAACTTACCTATCACCAGCATCATCGTAAGAATAAAATAATGGTAACTTTTATTGAATGCCTTCCACCTATCAGGTAGGGTGATAGGTGCTTTGCACACATATCTCCTTCAAGCCTCATCCAGATGAGGAAAGTAAGGCTAAAGAGGTGAAGTAAATCACCCAAGGCCATACAGCTACTAAGTAACACACTTTCTTTCCTCTTCCTCTGTCAGTTAGAAGTTTATTGCAACACTAAGCTTTTACATTTAGTCATTGTCTCCTGGATTTATCTTATAGATAAGGCTGCCTGAAAGATGGGAATATTGAAGTCAGCACATATTAACTAAGACATTTAAAGGTACCATGTCTGGGCGCCTGGGTGGCGCAGTCGGTTAAGCGTCCGACTTCAGCCAGGTCACGATCTCGCGGTCTGTGAGTTGGAGCCCCGCGTCGGGCTCTGGGCTGATGGCTCAGAGCCTGGAGCCTGTTTCCGATTCTGTGTCTCCCTCTCTCTCTCTGCCCCTCCCCTGTTCATGCTCTGTCTCTCTCTCTGTCCCAAAAATAAATAAACGTTGAAAAAAAAATTTTTTTTAATAAAAAAAATAAATAAATAAAAATAAAGGTACCATGTCACCTTAACATGTACCTTTCGTTTGGTCAGGTGATTTATCAGAGGATGGGTCAGCTCACCGCCCTCCATCAAGATAGAAGATTCCATCCTAGTTTCTATCTCAAATGTGAACATGTCCCCAAGGTATAAGTAGCCTGGATTTAATCCTGGCATGACCTTGCCTGCTGGGGCTTCACATCTTAACTGCCAATCTTCGATTGTGACATGTTGATAATAGCACCTAACACAAGGGCCTATGGCAAGGATTTAATGAGGTAATATCTGAGGAGTGTATTGCTCCATGCTGGGCCCACGGTAGATGATAAAGGTTAGTTCTCTGTTCTTCCAGCTACTCGGGTCTGAGTGACTGCAGGGCTACTTGAAATATCTATCACCATGAAGCAGAGAAGCATAATGAGAGTTAAATCCATTAATATATATTTATCTAGAAATTCTGTTCCGTCATGACTAAACTTACTGTAATACCTATGTCATCCAAAATTAATTCTCACTGTACTTTAAGTTAACATTAGTAACTAATTCTGTCAGATCTGACTCAGGAATGTTTTCTGGCATGACATCCTGGTGCCTTGGTCTTCAGTCAAAGAAGAAAAGCTCTCCTCTGGCGCAAACGACTACGAGAACGAAAGCTGGGCAGAACACAGAAATTCACTGATGAATAAGGTGATAAGAGAAGAATGAGGATCTTTTTTTCTGTCTTCGTGACAGATCCTCAAGGCAATTTGCCAACCATACCACACAGGAGAGAGGGGGGGAAAGGCACAATCATCTATTCGATGATTGAATACAAAGAAAATTCACTTCTATTGACTTCAAGCACAGGCTACTTAAAAGCTTCTCGGGGCAGTTTATCCAGGAGTACACTTTGATCTGTGAAACAGATGTGCTTATGAAATGTTGCATGTTACCTGAAAATAGTTTGAAATGCCCAAGAAGAAGTCATTATATAAAATAATCCCTCTTGAAGAATTCCTAGTAAAACTAACAACAGTGATGGAATGTATTCTCTCTGTACTTTGCATTTTCACCTACTGGAAAAGTTTATAATGTAGAGCAGTAGTATAAAGGACAATGCAATGTTACTTATGATGAAACCAAAGATTCCTTCTGTGTTGCTATACAATGCCTGCCAACATGCAATTCTGGAGCCCTATCAGAATCTCATCTCGCTTTACAAGCCAAATGCAAATTTTGCAACATGAGGCGAACCAGACAAATATAAACCTAATTTCTTCAGCCTTCTGTGATGGCTTCTTACCTGGTTTTTCTCTTGCGTACCCTGACTCTAAAGTCAGGTTGAGTTCCCCCTCCCCCACCATGGTGGAATCAATGTATTATAATACCTAAAAAGGTTTTTGAACTCAGGTCTTTACTCAAGAAGGACTGAATAAAGAATGTGCCAATAATGAGAACTGTACTCAATTTAAGGCAAGATCATAGGGATATGCAGAGAGCTGTGGAATAAGATTGGGGTTCCTCCTCTCAATGGTCCTGTTGATAACTCTTGACCCATGTAGCTAAGGGAATAGTTAGGACCACTGCCTGCTTAGGTGATCTGCACATCACAAATGCCTACCAAATGTTCCTGGAAACCATCAGTGAGGATCCCTTTATGTATCCTACCCAGTCTCCCTTGTGATGCCTCCATCTTTCTTTAAGGTCCTTTTGAAATACACGAGTTAATATTAATAAACTTTTAAAAAAAGAGTATCGGACGCATTGTAAGCTTCTTGTAAGTATAGTTAAATACAAACAAGTAAATAAAATATTACTCGCTTTAAAAATTTAGTAGCAAGGTACTTGAATCTTGGTACTTGATTTCTATGCAAGGGTTCGATTTGCTTGCCCCCAACATGTGCTGCAAGATACCATCTGCTAATTTTCTTGTCAGCGAGAGGGGACAAAGGTGAGATATCATCGCTCACCCTATATCTAGTCAGATTCCCTATTTTGCATCCGGGTTTTCATTTCCATTCAAGTTCTCTCTGTGGCAACCAATGGAATGTTTTCAACCTCCTTTGTCGGGATAAGGCATGTCAAGCTTCAGAGATGCTCCATGATAGCACAGAGGGTTCTGGATGAGTCCTTCTGTGCCCCATATCCTGTGAGCTCCACATGGGCTCAGGCAGTTGAGAGAACCTGTAACGCTGAAGAAGCCACCCACGTTCCTGAGGTTATTCTCCCTAAATGTCACTTCCTGAAGAAGGGAGAGGACGAACACATCAAAGAATGGAACAATACTGGAGCAAAGCCCGGTTTTCTTCTTCCCTGCCCTTTTCCTGCTGCAATGTATCTAAAAGTTGAGCTTCAAACAATTAAGGTATGAGGGTACACGCTCACTGGTGTTAGTAAGCACGCCTGTTATTGGTTAAGTACTCTGGTCCTAGGTTCTAAAGTCCTTGAAATAAACCAATGAAGTCAAAGTTAAAAAAACCAAATCACAGATTTTCATTCCTATTTTTAACCAAATACATTTGAGTGAAACTACTCAATTTAATGGTGCCAAGAAGTTACCCAGAGGTCACCCGTAGTATTGTGAAGAAAATAAAATCTAAGGCACAGTTTGATGTCTTCTCACTAATATTTGTTTGATATGAATCACAGTTTACCGTAATAGTTGCCTTCTCCATGGTCGTCCCTAGACTACTTTTTTCTAACTCAGAGCCCTTATTTCTGAGCAGACCTCTGCTGGGACTGGTATGTTCTACTAGGGTCGCTCCAGAGCTTCTGGCCACCCTGGCTGTTGACTTCTCTCTGGGTCCTCCTCCTAGATTCTTCCACTTCTCTGTATGCTCATCAAACCCAGAGTAAATGACTTTTTTTTTTTTTTGCCTTTTTAAATTTCTTTATCACCTAAGAGAATTCTGTAACATATTCCAAAACAACTGGACTTAAAACTGCTTTCAAAAAGACTGCCCAGGGGGCGCCTGGGTGGCGCAGTCGGTTAAGCGTCCGACTTCAGCCGGGTCACGATCTCGCCGTCCGTGAGTTCGAGCCCCGAGTCAGGCTCTGGGCTGACGGCTCGGAGCCTGGAGCCTGTTTCCGATTCTGTGTCTCCCTCTCACTCTGCCCCTCCCCCGTTCATGCTCTGTCTCTCTCTGTCCCAAAAATAAATAAACGTTGAAAAAAAAAAATTAAAAAAAAAAAAAAAGACTGCCCAGGGGTGCCTGGGTGGCTGTCAGTTAAGCATCCGACTTCGGCTCAGGTCATGATCTCACAGTTCATGAGTTCAAGACCCGCTTTGGGCTCTGTGCTGACAGCTCAGAGCCTGGAGACTGCTTGGATTATGTCTCTCTCTCTCTCTCTCTCTCTCTTTCTCTGCCCCTCCCCTGCTCCCATTCTGTTCCTCTCTCTCTCAAAATTAAATAAACATTAAAAAATTAAAAAAAAAAAAGGACTGCCCAGATTTTCACTTATGTATAAGCCCTTATGTGGAAGAAATTCATGTAGAAAATGCAATGTTTCCCTCCCTCTCTGTTTTTCTTATTTTTCCTTTCCTTCCCCTGTGTTCATCTGTTATATTTCTCAAATTCCACATATGAGTGAAATCATATAAGAGACTCTTAAATACTGAGAACAAACTCAGGGTTGCTGGAAGGAGGGTGGGTGGGGGGTGGGTTAAATAGGTGATAGGCATTAAGAAGGGCACTTTTCAGGATGAGCACTGGGTGTCATATGTAAGAGATGAATCACCGGGTTCTACTCCTGAAGCCAAGACTGCACTGCATGTTAAATAACTTGAATTTAAATTTTAAAAAAAGAGAGGGAAAAAAAAGAAAACGCAATGTTATAAAAACAGATTAGAACCCCCTTTGAGTGGTGCTTACTACGTATGGGAGAAAGCATAGACATTATATGCCTACTGCCCCTACAGGAAAAGGGCATGCAAACGTGCAAAGATGTATCTGAAAAGCCAGTCTCTCAAAGGCTTTAGTTTTCTGGGTTTGCCTACATTGTATCATCTTGGAGACTGATACGTGAGCCGAGAGGTAAAAAGACTTGCTGGGGGAAACAGGAAAATAGGGTTAACTATGAAGTTGTGAGTTTGGGACTTTTACTTTTCTTCTCTTTCATTGAAGAAGACAAAGGAATGTGCCTTCATAGGAAAACTTAGTGGGGTAATGAACTTAAATCCCCCACAGCTCTCTCTGTCCTGCCATGATGTAAGAGAAAGGCTGCAGGGGGTGGAGCCAGAGGGAGCAGAGCAGAGGAAGGTTAGTGGAAAGAGAGAAACAGAAGGTGAAGGGCCAGAGGAGTTTGAAAGGAGGCAGAAGAACAAAGCAAGAAAAGGGAGAGAAGGCGAGGGGCCAGAAGCCAAGCGGGGACGGAGCCGCACCTAAAATACACCAAATGTCTCCAATTCAAGCTCTGAAAATAAGACCATGAAGGAAGCACTTTAAAAGGCAACAAGGTTCTCTTCAATACAGGGGCAAATGAGGAGAGAAGAGGAGCTGAGAACAAGGGTCTCGGAAGACAGAGAGAGGAAGGAGAGCGCCAAACCTCACCTCCTAATCATTCTGCCTGAGGTGCTGAAAGCATTTCTTTATAAAGTGTGAAGTTTCAGCTGAATCCAAATTCCAGGCATTGGAGACAGCGCCAGGGGCTGCTTATGAGAAACAGAATCTCTTTTTTTCCTAAAATGAAGAAAATTCTCTTTTCCTATGAGGTCGTCTCTATCTTGAACCGCCTAGACTCTTCTTCCATTCCATTACTGGATGACACTGTCCTAACGGGAAAGACGAGGTCAGGCCTGATGGATAGTGAAACAAAGTCTGTCAGAGACCCTAACCCACTAATCCCGGCCAACAGCTCACATCTGTAAGCTCTGCCCCGGGAGTCACAGACACCCATGGCCACCCTCTTCTCCACCATAAAGCTGTACAGAATGCCTCCATGAGATGATAGGGTTTGAAAATGGTACAACGTGTATTTCCCCAACCATGGAGGAAAAGAGGTTATTTAATCAAGAGGTATATTTAATGTGGTCCTGCCATGATTGATGACCGCTTGAAGAAAACAGAGCTAGATTCCTACCTCACTCCATATACAAAAATGAATGCCACACGGACATAAGTGTGATAGGAGAACATTGAGAACTTATTTTAGCATTGAGAAAAACTTCTGCACTAAGATTAAAAAACCCAGAAGCTACAAAAAATGATAGGTGTATTTGACTATCTAAACATTACAACTCTTGTATTAAAAAATACCTCAAAGAGTAGGGACACTCATGGATGCCAGTGATTTTTAGATAATCACACAATGAATTCAGGTAAAATAATCACTCAAAATGGCGGCATTGGGTCTGATGTCCTGACACTTTAAGTATAGAGTAAAACACCATTGAAAACAAGTAGGCTCCATACTTCCCGCCAGTGCCTGGGTCTGGCCACCTGTCTCAGGATCTCTCACTCTCTGATTTTCATGGTTGGCTTTAGTGACAGGCACAGGGTTTACTGGAAGGCCACAAATACTGTTAGAGTGCTTAGAACATATCTCTCCATCCATGTTTTAAGAATCTCAAAAATGCTCAGAATATAATGAGAGTTCACATGTGCGTGAATTATTTGTGCAATGAAAGAGGAAGGGGTAAAGGCAGAAGTACTTTCCCTCCAAATAGCTGCGATCATATTACACTGTTGTGTTATTTTTTTTCTGAGAATACATTTATTGGTTTCAAAAATATAAACTACTTTACGAAAATATCCTTTATAAGAATAAGGAAATAAGCAAAAATGAAAAACCACACGGCAACTATCTCTGACGCCCCCTCCTCCACTTTAGAAGTGAGCAAAATGAGAAGAACAGAAACACAACCTTGCAAAGGGACTCATTGGAGTTTTTCAGTTTTTTTTTTTTTTAATAAAATGGCATCTATTGCTGAAAGCATTATGGCCTTTGTTATGCTACATAATACTGATATAAAATGTGAATAGTACAAAGTTCCTCATATATAATATACGGTTTTAATATATTACATTTGTTTCTACATAAACAGACTATAAATATATGTGCCACAGCATGTTTTACAGTCATGGTTCCAGCATCTCACACTATGATACCAAATGAAAAATACATTTTCTTTTTTAAAAAGGAAAGAACAAGGGCAGAAACCAGTAGAAATAGCTTTACATGTTAGAAGCCTAAATAATACAAGAGATGGGGTTAAACCTTTGGTGATAAAATAATTTTGAAATCTGGCTAACAGTCATTCAGAGAGTGAACAAACCAAATCAGCTTTGACTAGAGTGTAGAGGCCAAATTACTAAAATGCTGACCGATCAGGGGTGCGAAGAGAGGGAAGGGTCAGGGAGGGGAGAAGGAACAAAAGAGTAAAATCCTTCCTGAAGCTTTGACACCACAGCTTGATACGGAACCTACTGCATTCAGGCTCAGACATATCGCATCAGGACAGATAGGTGGGTATTCATCCAGAAGAAACCAGAAGCTGGCTTATACAGTCAGAACGCTTCCACACGACAGGGAGCCTCCGTCTGAATGTCCTTTCTTTGTGGCATTCTGAATAAAGGATCGGCCTGGGAGACAAGGAGCCAGAGCTGCGTCATTTCCTTCCTGGAGCTCGGCCAGGAGACACGTAAGAGTCCGGAAGGAACTCTCATTAGGAGTCGGAAACAGCCCAAGGAGCTCTCATTTAGCCCAACGGGGAAGAGCACGCAACCTTCTAAAACCAGTAACCTCGTCTGAAGCCTTTACATTTCCTAACAGACCCCGTGCCCACCTCCACCAGGGCCGACACAATGCATCTGAAAGCTCCGGTCCGCTCTCAGAGCAAGCCAACATCTTCCTTTCTGCCAACCCAAACCCCACACGTAAGACTTGGCTGAGGACCCATACGTGTCCCAAACAGAGCTTCTCGGACGGACTCAGCCCTCAAGATCTTTCCCATCTTCAACACCTAAAGCACTCGCATCACCTGGTTTATCTTCTGGTTTTACAGAGACGGGTCCTGCCACTTCATGAAAGATGCAGCCACTCCTTGAACTCCTTTTGTTATAACCCACGGAGAGACCCAGAGTAAGAGGCATCGGACATGCTTTCTCAACACATAAACAGAAAGTCAACACTGGGAGAAAACACAAACACATTCTTGAGTCACAAACATCTTCTTAGGAAATGCCTAGGGGACTGGCTCCCTGCAGTCTGAGGTCCTTTTTTAGGAAATGAAAATCAAATGTGGCTACTTCCTGGTGGTGGAAAGAACAACACTTGAAGATCTGAGCAGCACCTCTCATGTGATTTCCAGGAGTGGGGGACGTGGGTGCCTCCTTTTAAACAGGAGGAGAGCCCAACGCGGGTCCAGAGTCAGGCTGGAGAATCTGGGCTGCACTGCCAGCTTGTGGTCCAATCTCCACCAGCTTTAAAAGTTCTGCCTCCTCGCTGGAGTACACAGTGGTGTCTGTGTCGTCCGAGTGATACCCGGACTGGTAGCCACTCGTGTGGTTTGAGCCTTCGGATGCCACGGACTCCTTGCTTTTGCTGGGCATCAGTCCACTGTGGAAGACATGGAAACCAAATGAGTTGGCGGAGAGAAGGCAGTCCTTGCCCCTCGCATCCTAACCCCGTTCTCGACCCCGGGGGGGGGGGCTGTAATCTCCCTGGAGACAAAGACCCCTATCTTTCCCACTTGCTAATCAGCGTATCAGGTTCACTCGGACAATGTCTATTTTCAGGTACTAGCATGAGCTAGTAGTTTCAGATAAGTCCTCCTATTCAGGTCCAAGTCTTTCAAGGCTGCGAGGAGATGAAAGGCAGTTCTCCTGAGTTATGCAAAGGCTCCAACCAACGGAACGTTTTTATGGCCTTGCAGATTGACAGGTTTGTATACAATGATAGGAGCCAAAGGGACTCTTTCATGATGGGAAAGGAAATTGGGAGGTTCTGAAAGTCCACTTCTGTTTTCCTCACACTGTCAATTAGGGATTACAAGGCATGTGCACGGTGTTAATAAAGTTCTTGAGCAACTTTAAACTTGAATACGTCGAAGCGTGTGCGTGCAATCAAGCCAGACTGTCAAAACCTGCTTTTTACTCCTCAAAACCACATTCTTTGGAAGGACTGGGGGCCTGGATCACTCGGCAGCAACTAGAGAATGTTTTCAGTGGCATGGCATCACGACAAACCATAATCATGTCCAAGCCTAAAAGCGTAAAACTTCAGGATTTACATTTTCTCAAACCATTCTGAGGTACGGGTCTTTTCCCCCCTGAATACGTGTTTTACCAAATTATCCGTGTTAAAAACTACCCCAAAAATATTTCATTCACTCTGTGTTCATATATGGTTTGAAAGTTATTTCAAATAACTAGAAATACAATTTCTCTTTCAATCCAACCTCAGTCAAATGAGGTTAATGCCTCAAACAATGGCCTCGTAGTTGGCACATAGTCACTGCTGAATAAACACATTTTAAATCAATGAGTGAAACACATGATTGGTTCGAACAATTTCTTACCTTGGGCCTAAAGCCAACAAAAAATTGCACAGTGGCTCATTTTATTTTTGTTTTCTTTAAGTGAACATCCCTCATAACCCGTAGGTATTCCCATTTTTATAAAATGGTTCTATTACAAGTAGATCAAAGTCTTCTCTACTCTTACCTAGAGTGAGCTCATTCACAAATAGGTAACTGCTCTTCATCTCGCTATTTTTACACAGATTTTCATTGATTTGTTAGGTTAAAAGCAGACACGTCCATTCAAAACAACTACAAATTCCTACAAAACCACACGGGGGAAATCATATTCAAAATGAAATTTTGTATTTTCCCCACAAATTAGCCAATAATAACAATAAGCCAAATAAGCCAGTCAATAATATTTAAGTATCTCAAACAAATAGATACTGGCTTATTTTTTATACATCATACTTTTTTTTTAATTTAATTTAATTTTTTTTCTTTTTTATATACATCATACTTCTAAAGACAGATGCACTCACTTATGTACAGGTTTGAAAATTCTTCGGAGTCCACAAAGATTTTTATCATCTCAATTTGATGGATTGCATCCAATGATCTTTGTTATTTAGCCAGTACCATACAAACCACTGACCATATAAATATAAAAATACCCTGGTATTCATAAATTCTCATAAAAACTGACCAAATATCCTAATGAATTTCAGATTCTTTTTTAGGTATGCCAGATAATTTATTTGTTTGATTAGTTTCAGTTCTTTATTGGTTCAGCTGATGCAAATCTGACTACCTACCAAAGACACAAAAAGGGAAAACTGTCTCTACAAAAAGTCCTAAGTTCCTTCCAAAAATTCCTGTAGAGCTTCGTCTTTTCTATGTGGCTGAGCCTTACCTAAAAGATGGAGCTAATTTGGTTCTGTCTTCCAAGGTTTTCAGCTCTTCTGATGCAAGAACCATACCACTGTCCGTCTGGTTGTCCTTTTTAAGAGACAATGAGATGGCACAATTGATGAGTGTGCACACTGACCAATTAATTAAACTGATTTATTTATTTATTTTTTTAATATTTATTTATTTTTGGGAGACAGAGAGACAGAGTGCAAGCAGGGGTGGGGCAGGGAGAGAGGGAGACACAGAATCCGAAGCAGGCTCCAGGCTCTGAGCTGTCAGCACAGAGCCCGATGCGAGGCTCGAACCCACGAAGCGTGGGACCATGACCTGGGCCGAAGTCAGACGCTTAACCGACTGAGCCACCCAGGAGCTCCAATTAAATTGATTTCTTAACCCATCTATCAGACAATACTCTCCAGGGTTCAACAGAGGGAGGTGAAGACATCATCGCCCGAAAGTGTACAAGCTACAAGGAGCACAACCACTTCCTAGTAGTAAACCCAGGCCCGGAAGAAAAGAATTTAGGAAGAAGCAGCTGAGGAAACCTGTTTCCATCCCTCTTTTCTCAACGATACTATTTACACTTGAGTGGAATTGTGCATGGCGCTAGACTGTCTAGAAACTTGGGCCAGGGACTGTACTTATGTAAAAAGCAAGGGGGGCGCTGATCAGTGCCACCTCCATAATGAGCCCATGACACATACCCTCAAGGACAGCCTTATAATGAGGCCCCAAGACTCTAACGCTTAGGCTAATATTTATCTAGCTAACATTTCATCCTTTGTATTGTTTTTAAGACTATTTTTAAAAGATGTACTTACATCTGGGATTACTTTTACTTCTGGTTCTTCCAACGGGATATCTTCAAATGTTTTTACACTCACGGGCCGGCTCTTTCGCTTACTGTTCTGCAGATACTGACTGCAAAAGAACAAATATTTATATTTTAGTGGTGGTATATTTGGCTGCAGATACCAAAAGTGATACCTAAGTTCATTATCTTTCAACCACAAGTTTAATAGCAACCTTCAAAACATCCTTTGGAAAAAGAAACACAAAACAAAACAAAAATCTTTCTCTGCTAGCGCACATTGAAGGCTTAATTTCCTGTAAAAGCCTATTTAAAAGTATAATATAAGTGAGGGGCCTAGATGAGCTCCCGTTCCTTTGAATCATATTTCTGAGGACCAGGGCTGGACTAAAGACAACATCAGCAAAGCAAGTGATCAACTGCCTTCTGCTTGGCTTCCTGATGGCCTGAGGTTCCTCCACCGGGCTCTCAACACACTGCCGAGTGTTACACATCTTTCTGGCCATCTCCAGAAACGTTTTTCTAGGTAACGCTCACAGAGCAAGAATTCAATGAAAGATGGGCAGAGGAGACACCTGAAGATCTTACTGAATCTCACCTGGGTTCCGGAAAGGACACTGAACCCAGCAGGATCTGGAGACAACCTCCTCCTTCTGCATGTAATTGAGGCTTAGTGCGTAGATGGGATGGCGGGCTGTCTCACAATCCCCTATTTTCAGCCCACAGAATTGTTGGTCTTGGGAAAAGGCAGTGTGGTTTAAGAGTCATGAGATATTGTGTCTATTTCAAAGTCTACCACTGACTACACATACTTGGGAAAGTCGTGAATATTTCTCTGCCTCGGTGGCTCTGCCTCTAAAATGTGTTGGTAATAGCTTTCTCTCCCTCACTCACAAAGATATCTGGAGGACTGATGAGGTGGGTGGCAAATGTTCTCAGAAGGAACGACGCTCTATCAGCCAAAGCTTGTTTTCCTCCTTGAATTCCAAAGGATACCAGCTTCCTTCAGGAGTTCAAAGAATGGGACTTGTCAGACACCATATCACCTGTTTTCTGGGGGTGCTCCTTCCCTACCATGTGGCTTTGGGTGAGTCTTGAGTGATCCTGTTAAGATCACCGACAGCCCAAGTGGAGAGAAAGGAAGTCCATCTGTTTCACAGCAAGGGACAGCAAAATCACTCTTCACGCTCGTCCCTGCATACTGCCCACCCACCCCCCCCCCCCACCAGGCAGGCTCCTGGACATGTTATGTATTCTTTGTGTCTTCTGTGACCAAGTGGAGTGAGGACTTGCTTGAGCCAAAGGAGGAGAATGGAAATCGAGTCTCCCTCCCCTGCCCCAGGAGGCTGGTTCCTCCCCTTACGGAGGGAAGAGAATGAGGTTCACCAGTGACATCTTCCCTCAGGAAACTCCACCTAAAGGAGGACCTAATAAATAAGGAGAGAGAGAAAAGCCCACCTCTCCTGAGTCCAGTCCGCACTATTGCCAAAAACTATTGGTACCATATAGTTAATCATTCATTTGCTCATTCCCTGATCCAGGAATCCTTTACTGAGAATCTACCACATGCCAGGCACTGTGCTAAAATGCTCCTCAACTGTTATCTCATAACAGTATAAATGGTACCTGTCAGGGGTGGGTATTATTATCCCAAGTTCAGATGAGGAAACCGAAGCATCAAAAGGTTAAGGAACTTGTCCAAAATCACAAAACTAAAATATCTGGATTATTATTTTGAGGGTTATAAGCAGCCACTGAAAGATTTGAAGCCTGAGACTAACAAAGTCAGATGCGCCCTTTAGAAAGATGGCTCTGGGTACAGGAAGGTGAAAACAGAGGCCATGAGACCAATTAGGGGGCTCTTTTCCACGTATCTAGGAGAAAGTAGGGCAGCCTAAGAAAGGTGATGCCGACAGGGTTTGGAGAAGTAGACATATCCCAGAGATATTCAGGATATAGAATCAACTAGAGAGGGTAAGCTTGGGCAATAATGCAGCTGTCTTGGAAAAAAGTCGAGGAAGCTGAGACTTAGGGAGGAAATGGCTAGAATTGGGATATGAAATTGGCCTTCAGATTCTAAAGCCCATTGTTTCGTTTTGTTTTGCTACCCTACTCCACACTGACTCCCTTGGAAAAGTAGCAGGAAGGAAAAAGTAGAAAAGAACAATGGACGTGATTGTTCGAGTCTTTGTTGAGCACCTACTATGTGCACAGCACTGCTCTCTCCCACGCACCCACTGACCACGCGGTGGGAACAGGGCGGGGGAGCGGACAGAGAGAAGGTGGAGAAAGGACAGTTTCATTTCAAGCAATCTGATCTCACAGCCAAATTCAGGAACATCTAGCCAGGAGGCAGTCCCAGACATCAATCCACAGGAGCGCTTAATCATCACCAGCAATTAACCAAAATGAAGAAAAATGGTATGTGCCAAAACCTTTCTCTGGGAGAGAAAAGAAATCTTTGATAAGCTGCTTGGAGTAGGAGGTGAAACTCCCTGGGGAAATGATGGAGCAAGCACAGATGGTCCCCAAACTGCCCTCATGGAAAGATGAGTCCAATTAATATGTGTTTTCTTGCAGAAGGCATGCAAACTTGGGGCCAGAGCTGATCCACACGGGAAATTAGAGGCAAAGCTGAGTCTAGACACCAGCGATCCGTCCCACTCCCCCCTCCCCCACACACCTCTCAGCCTCTTCCCCAAATAAATGTTGAACAAATATTTTTAAATAATTTAAAGGGGCCACGGATCAGGAGGTCGGTGCCCACAGCAGTGCCTCTGTCCAGCTCTATTTATAATGCAAGGAGACTGAAAACTATAAAGAGGAAACGAATGAGAAAGACTCCTCAGCTTTCCGACCTGACTGGAAATGTGAAAAAGGAGAGAGAACAAGTCCGCCGAGAAGCACCCCAGCCTCATCTCTGGTCTTCCCCCAGGGAAGCAGAACCCAAAGAGAGCCTCAGCATGAGGTGTGCCATGTGCAGATGCCTCCATTCTGGGTTTCTTTTAACCCCGATGATTCGACTGTGACTGTGGAGTCTTGTTTTTACAAAAGGAAAAAAGGTGGAGGCAGCTGAGAGGGGGTGCAGACAAAAGATTCCAATTTCCATTTTATTTTTCAAATTATGGCTGGCTAAAAGAGAAACTGGACTGGAAAAGACCAATTCGAAAATCACAGACAGAAAATAGGAGCCAGGCCTATGCTCAGAGTGTGGTGTCACATTTGTCCATGCTTCTGGGGATAAGTGTTAGCAGCCCTGACTTAGATCCGGCATTGCGTTCGGCACTTCCATTACACCAACATGACCTCATCGACTCTTGGCACCATATGCAAAGCGTCCAAGCGAGCCAAGAGGCTGACGGCTCAGGTCCTCACTCCACCTGGTCACAAAAAACCCAAGGAATATGGCTGATGATCAAATGGCTTTCTGATCGGGCAGAAGGCAGTGATGTTGCAGGAATAACTACCACCCCCAGAAGGCCAGCCAAGCTTGAACTAGAGGGTTTTGGTGTTGTTTTGTTTTGTTTTTTAAGTTTATTTATTTTGGGGGGGGGGGGAGGCAGGAGGGGCAGAGAGACAGGGAGAAACAGACGGTCTCTCCACGTTGCCAGCACAGAGGGCTCGATCCCATCACCTGTGAGATCGTGACCTGGGCTGAAACCAAGAGTCAGACGCTTAATCGACTGAGCCACCCAAGCTCTTTGAACTAAAGGTTTTTAAGCGTGAGAGTGGAATTACTGGTTTTCAGTTCATTAATTTTTCTGAGGGTCCCACTGGGTGTGGCAGACAATAGGACTCAGACAGGTATCAGAGGAACTGGATTTGTCTGGGAGATGCGATTTTAAGCAGCTTGCTTAATCGCTATCGTGCACTGAGTGCTCTGAGTGCCAGCCACTTAGAAATACAATATACCATGTAATCCTCAAAATAATAATTTTTGAACACCAGTATCTTCACCTGGGTCCCAGTGAAGATGTGTGCCAGGTCACTAAGAGGCATACTTGGGGTCCAACCAGTTCTACCTGCCTCTAAAATCTGGATCTTTAACCACCAAGTTTTCTTTCCACCAAGCGATTGCCCTGAGCCTCACATTCAACATCTACATCAAGAAAAGATCATAGTTTCTACCTTGCCTAACGCTGAGAGTTATCCCGTGAGCAAAATCTGATAATGTAAGGAAAAGTTCTTCGAGAAATGCTGAAAGTTCTTGACACAGATTCAACGGGCAGCTCGCCTGTCAGCTTCTACCCACTCCGGCAGTGTTCCCACCACGCTGTGGGATCCCAAGGGTCAAGGGGTCCAGGGGGCCTCCTCCCCCACCCCCTGGCAGCCTGGCGGACCTAGAGCTCCGCGCCCCTCCCTGCAGCCACAGCACACTCAAGAGGGCAGGCTGGACTGTGCTGTCAGGGGGTCCAGTGACAGGAAGAAAACACCCACAAGAGTGGGAAAAGAAACAAAGCAAAGACACGACGTCCCAGGCTTAGTAAAAGACAATTTGACTATTATATGGCAGAAACCATACCGACTCTTGCCTCATGCACAGGTGCTGGGAGAGAGAAGAAAGGAAGCTGCCTTCAGAACCCCTTTACAAATCAGGCGAGGACTGCAGTGCATGTGTTTCAAATAAGCCCAGAAGTCCCATTATGCAAATAAAATGCTGAAAATCAGACTAGGGAGGGGCTTCGGAAGATGTGCTGTCCAGTCAAATTCAGGACACATCCCCCTGGCAGACTGCACCCTAGCCAGAGAGGCACAAGTGTGTTTTCATATATGCATAAAACTCTTCCTTCCTGAATCTTTCCTAAGCCGTTTAATTCACATTAATAAAAGAGTACATGGGGATAATTTAAATACAGATGTCTATATAAAACTGGCCTCTTTTTCTGGAGATTAACAAACTATGGCATTCCAGCTATTTGCAGCTGCAGGGCTTAGAATTCTAACGGAACAGCTATGGCAGCAATGTGGACCACAGATGGGAAGAAACTCACCTACCCCGGCCCTCTTCAAGGAGCACTTCCCTTTATAGCAGCCTTGGGGCTAAGGTTAAATGTGGAAGTGGGGTGCAGCAGCTTTAGAAAACGCCTTCCTTCCATCCCCTCCCCAAAGAACCTTGACATGCCAGCTCCCCTAGGGGATGTTGACCATATACAGTACCTGATTCCTGCTGTGTTGTCATAATGGAATTTGGGGTCACACACTTCCTCTTCCTCCATACAGGAAACAGGTGAGGTAGGCAGAGAGAGTCCAGAATCCTCTTCCATGCTCAAAGTCTCTGATATCGGGAGAACAATATAGTCTTTGCCATCCTGAAACAACAAACACAGCGATGCTATTGTTATGTCTTCAGCCCCTCAAGAGCCTTTTCATGAGAAACAAAGGCCAAGGGGGCTTCTCGGTTAGCGGGCAGGTCGCTTTCATACCTGAATGCAGAACTTTAAGACAACATTCAAAATGGTTTGTCAAAAACAAAAGGGCACTTGAAAGGGACACGTATATGAAAGTACGGTGAAAGAGATAATGTAAAAACAAGATGAGTAAGGGAGCCACAGAGGACTGTGGTTACAAGGAAGACAAAGCAGGCTGGGGCCATATGCGTAGCGGCAAAGCACGGAGAGCTGAGGAATCATTTCTTCACAAAGCCCTACCTACGCGAGCCAGGTCTTTTAAAGGGCAGATCATCCAATTTTAGCCTCCACATTTCAAGGCAATGGAAAATCTGATGACAGGCTAGAGAAAAGCAATAAATGTGCAGGAAAATGGGTCTTCTGAGAAAAGGTTGCACAATTTAACATTATTTCATCAAGAGAAAGAAATAAAGGGCAATTTGATACCTTTAAACGTTCAAAAGGTTTACTGATAAAAACAGATTTGACCCATTGTTCCCTACCTGTTCAAAAGAAAAGCAGGAGGAAATTGGCTTCCATTCCTGGTGGTAAGAGGCACTGACTGGAGATTAAATAACTTTCTAATGGTAAAGGTTAACAATTCTAAAATCTTCCAATGAAAGTTATGGGGGCCTGGGATTTTACTAAGAAAAATGCCTTGTATTTTGCAGGGTTCAGATGCAGTTTTGCCTGCACAGTGTATTAAATCCCTTGAAATCCCACCCATTGTTGATATTCTGTGGGTCAACGATTTTTTTTTTTTTTTTTAACTTTAGGAGAGCATCTGAAGACAACAAAAAGATACATCAGGAGGAACGAGTGGTCTGCTCCCAGGTTATGGATTAGGACCTCATTAGGATCTCATCTATCTAAAAGAGAAATTATAGATTTTAAAAAAGCATTGCTGCTCAGATCTGCAAGAATATGGCTCCTTTTTCAGTGGCTGAGAGGACAGCGTGGTGGCCGTGAGATCTAGGGAGGAGAGGAACCCTTGTATACGCTTCTTGGGTGGAGGTCACGAACCTGCTGAGCATTAGCTTGTAACAGATTTCCCAAATGTTCCACCAACTCTGAAAACGTGGGTCTCTGACTGGGCTCCCCATGCCAGCAGTCAAGCATGGTCTGGTACCTAGAGAAGCAAAACACTAATGTCATTAACTGCCTCCGTCTTCCCCATCTGATGTTGAAAATAAACACTTGAACGAGTAAACATCTATGAAACGTCCACCATGAGCCCAGATGCTAAACAGTAACACCGCACTGTATAAAACACAGAGTCCTACACTTGGAGTATCATGTACAGAAAAATGCTATAAATCAACATCTAATAGGAGCTAACTGGTTGGTATTGATATAGGGTTGTTGTTTCAAGAAGAGATG
Source organism: Herpailurus yagouaroundi (assembly GCF_014898765.1). Taxonomy (NCBI): domain Eukaryota; kingdom Metazoa; phylum Chordata; class Mammalia; order Carnivora; family Felidae; genus Herpailurus; species Herpailurus yagouaroundi. The sequence continues at coordinate 124,293,708 of NW_024412376.1, read as the reverse complement.
ACTCTCTACTTCAGATTATCAAGGAAGACTTCCAGAGAGAAGTAGGACACAGACTGGGTCATAGAAGAGGTCTGTATCATGAAAAGTCTTCTGGGCAGGGAGAATTTTTATAAGAAAAGAAAGGATAGAAAGACACTTCCAAAGTCTTACATTTCTGGTGTGGTATAATCAGGGGCCCTCATTCTAGTGCCTTCTTTCAATCGCCTACAAAATTCCTCATCAATCTTTACTCCAGGATATGGAGAAGCACCTAGAATAAAATAGGAATAGGACATTATTTGATTTGATTTTCTTTTATAGAAAGCCCTCAGCCTAATTCTTGAACATCATATATATATATATATATATATATATATGTGTGTGTGTGTGTGTGTGTGTCAGGCCACTGACTTATATCATTCTATTTCGAATATGGATGGAGGGACAAAACGAAGTGACTTACCTAAGGAAAATATTTCCCAGAGCAAAACACCAAAAGACCACACATCACTCTGAATTGTGTACACTCGGTCAAAAATTGTTTCTGGGGCCATCCATTTCAAAGGGAGGCGAGCCTAAGAGGGTAGAAGACAAGGAATCAGAACCCAACTTAGCACATATCTGAAGAAAAAACTTCCTTTGTTCCCAACACAGGTCCTGAAGCTTGCAAAGAGGAATTTGGATCCTGCAATTTAACAGATCAATGGGTTCATCTTTGAAACTTACATCTCCTTTTCTGACATAATCTGGATCTTTATAAATATCCCGGGCCAAGCCAAAGTCACAGATTTTAACCACGTTCTTCTCCGACAAGAGGATATTTCGTGCCGCCAGGTCCCTGTGGATACACTGCAAAAAGAATCGTGTGTGTGTGTTAGGTCTCAGAACAGCTGATCTCTTCTGCATCTGTTGTGACCTCATGCTCAAAAAAATCCACATCAGAAAACTAACTGATTAACAAGCACTGGGCTAATGTCTTTCATCAACACTTCAGGAAAAAAGTCTGACTTTCGCTGAGACACACACATCTGCTTATTCCATAAACAGCCCCAGACTCTGGAATTAAATAATTAAGTTATAGTATGATCATGGAGTCATAAATAGACTTCTCTTGGACACAATTAAGAATGTGTTTCTGGTCACATCCACATATCCCTTTGGCCTGGCACCATATACGGTTAAAACCTGTTATTCTAAGGAGGCCCTAGAATGGAAGTTATTTCGAATGAATGCACGGAAACCAGGAACAAGGGGCTCTCATCGGTTTGGTGCCCTTTGTTGGTTTCCCCATTCCACACGGAACTGAAGCTGAGCAGCTCTGATAAACCATGCCCCGTGGGGCTCATCCTGTTTTCAAATTGTTGGATCATCATAAAGGTCTACAAAAGACATTTCAGCCTCTCGATGGTCAAGTTAGCTCTCAGGCGCACCAAAGAAGAAAAGTGAGTTCCTCTTGTTTTCTCTCTACTCTTTTCCTTTGCTCAGTTTCTCCCTTCCCGATATCCCACATCGTCATGTGGCCTCCTACTACTGAGCAACTTTAGCTCCACCTGGTAGATTCATGAGGAAATAGAGTCTCAGGGAACACTTATAAATGAATGAAAGGCTCAGAGGATTCTGAAGTCCATGCAGGAGTGACCATGGGAGCCAGGCATTGCTGAACACCCACATCTTGAGTCTGTATAGTACTTCCCTCTGAAAAGGGCATATTCAGGGGCACCTGGGTGACTCAATCGGTCACCCGATTATAAATTTGAGCCCCACATTGGGCTCTGTGCTGACCCTCTCAGAGCCTGGAGCCTGCTTTGGATTCTGTGTCTCCCTTGCTCTCTGCCCCTCCCCCACTTGTGCACTCACTCACACTCACTCTCTCTCTCTTTCTCTCTCTCTCTCAAAAACTGATAATTAAAAAAAAATTTTTTTTAATGAAAGAGGCATATTCAAAAGCACACTGGCAAGCATGACCGAGCAAGACAGGAGATTCCAAAAAACAGGCAGTCCTCCCTACTTTTCCCCCAACCAAAGAGCTTCCTTTTTTTAGTCTAACAACCAGGTGGTGTTCAAGAAACCAGCCGACAGATGTGAGAAAAGTTAAAGGTCCCCTGCCCGATTCCCTTCCCAGTAGAAAAATATCCTGACCAAATGGCAGGCTCTGGCCTTTAAAAAAAAAAAATAGTGAAATAAAATCAGAATCTCCAAGAAAGGCAAAGGGCCTTTCTCCATAGGAAAATCCTTCCCTTTGGGAAAAAGGAGACAAGACCTCCCCCCACAGAAACATCTGAGGTCTGGAGGCTGGAAAAGCTGTGACAAGCTTTCAGATTCAGAGAAAAATGGGTTAGAGATTTCACTCTAATTTAGAAACAAAAGCAAAAACGTTAAGTCTTTCTTCCCCCACCAGGAGGGTGCAGCAAATGCATTTCGTCAACTGATCCCTTTTCGTGAAACTTAATTTGAATTTTTCTTGCTGAATATAAAACCATCCATTCTACCCTTTCCAGAGGCTGGAATCCGTGGTGTTTACAACCTTTGGAATATTTGTAACTTGTCACGTCCCCACCTCAGTCTTTGTTTGGCCTACTTTTCTAATTTTAGCTTTTTTAATCGCTCACATCTAAGGCCTGTCCTTCCTGGTTTCTAATTATACCACTAACAAATACTTTTTGATGGATGGTGATGAATGTAAAATAAATTAAAAATACACTCTCCTACGCTAAGATATCTGCAAGGCTCAGTCCCTCACCTCTTCCAGGTCACTGCTCAGATGTCACGTTCTTATAAAGCCTTCCTTGTTCACTTTGTTTAAAATTGATGTACACAAACACAGAAGCCTATGCACACACAAACATACCAGTCCTGTATACTCTATAGCCCTTTCCTGCTTATTTTTCCCCACAGTGCTTATTCCCATCCAACCTACTATGTATTTGACTTGTTTACATTGTTCACCGTTTGCTCCACCCGATAGGACGTGAACTCCTATCTTGCCTGTTTGTTCACACAGTCTTCTTAGTACCTACAAGGCCGCCTGCCCTTCGTAGATGTTCAGTAAGTGTTGATCACATGAACTGATGTCATGAAATCCCTACACCTCCTGAAGTTAGCAGAAGTGGGGTCTCCCCAACAGAACTCATCCAATAGGCCCAGGAGTGGATGATGAATTACAGTTTGAAACACACACCAGCGGCTGGCACTGAACACCTTACTTCCGAATCTGTGATCTGAAGACACGCTTTGCTTCCCCCTGAGCAGTCTTACCTTCCGTGACGCCAAAAACTCCATGCCCTTAGCCACTTGGAAGCTGTAACAGATGAGATGCTCCAAGGTCAGGAAGTTCTTGTACAGATCTTCAGAAACTGTTGGAAGATGCAGAAGGACAGAGATCAGTATTGCCACCAGAAACTATGCATTTCTAAGTTTGTGAGAATAATCTTCATTTGAAAACTTGAGAGTTAAGCTTCTGGAAACAGAAGCAGACAGAAAATGCCTGTATCTTCTGCAAGGTTGCTGAATCTCAGTATTATTAGCTTGCATCATACTCCTTAGCAAAAAAAAATGTTGGTTTTTCCATCTTAGTCAAATGGAACCAGCAAATCCAGGAGGCAGAAGGGAGGTAAATTTGGCAAAGATAGCAGGGGGTGAGAGAGGACTTTTTCAAGTTTGCTGTTTCAAACTGTTGTTTTTTTTTTTCATGTACCCAGAGGGATAAACAATAGTTTCCTATCAAGAACTCTAAAAATAAAACAACAATATTCAGGGTCATTGAATCTGTTCTCTCCAGGCTTTGTCCTGGGACAAAGGCCAAAGGTCGGATTATAATCGACAACAGATAACTAAAAATACCAGAAATATATTTACTTCTCTCACTTTCAAGCTGAGAAAGTGCTGTAAACACTTTAAAACAGGGCTGAGAGGATGCTTTTTCTCCCTCCAAGGATATGAATGAGAGATGACAGGAACTTCGAGGGAAAGATGGATTTGCGTAAACTGGTGGTATTTACTTCCGTGCAACTGGTACAAATAAACACGAAGACATTAATGGGTGTTTCGACATGATCTCTTGACTTTGGTCAGATAAGATAAGACATGGTTTCTCTCCTAGAGACAAATACCGGAGTTAATGAAAACTCCGTGAAATAATATTCTTGTAAGTATTGAAAAGACTGTGAACCACTTTCTCAAGGATTTCTTTATGCTTAGGGCTAGAGGGCGCTCAGTGAACAATTAGTGAAACCCTTCCATTTTCCAAATGAAGAAATGGGAGGACACATTCCAGGCCATCACCCTTTCTACTCCAACTTAATTCCTCAATCCTTTGGGTTTCCTGTGCCCTGACCACCATTTTGTGAGAAAGATGGGACCGAGGTTGCATGAGGTCCAGATCGCCTCTCCACATTCCTCTAGGCCAAGTTCCAGCTTGGCACAGCCCATTTGGCTTCTAAGAGGAAGAAGCCAGATTTAAGGTCTATCTGTAGCCTCGCGTCAAGGGAAATGGAAGCAGGTTTCTTCCACTGTTTCACGACTGGGTTCTTTTAAGCTCGTGCCTCAAGAGGAGCCAGATGTCAGGAAGCCCCATCTCTATATCTGTGGAGATGTCTCTGCTCCTTCTGAGGGAAGCAGATAGTGTATCCTGGAGCTGAAAGAAGTCTTGGAAGTTTGGGAATACAGCTCTACTCCCAGAGGGCACTAAAATATCATCGGAAGCATAACTGGATAAAGAAAAATATGTTTACCAAGACTCCTCTGAGGAAGTATGGTTGATAAGTCACCTGGACTGGGGTAGAAACAGCAGGCGACCCCTACACCACCTCAGAGAGGTTGGGTATACTTAATGGAAAGTCTTGTGTTGTGCTAGTGACTTAGGCAGGATGGGGCTGAACTGCTGAGGGTAATGGGGAGGCTAATCAACCACCAGAGAGCCTCCTTTGTCCCTCAGGAACAGAGCGCTGAGCCCCTCCCGCTACTCCATGTTGAACCAATAGTTTCAAAGCACTGGTTTAATGGTCGACTGCTTAGCCCTCGTGGGGTCCTGAGATTTCTCGGGCTCTCTGTGCTTTGCCTCACAGCCTAGTCAGCTGCTTATTCAGGGCTTCCACACTTCACTTTTGAAAGACTGAATGGTGGGAGTCTCAAAATTCAGGTCTCTTTCAAGTTTTAGGGAGTATTGAACTTTTCCCATGACAAAATTCCTCATAACACCTATCACCTTCTCTTTTCTGCAACAGCATGCGTTACGTATGAAGAAAGCAATGACAGGTACCTTCCTCTTCCTCCACATCACTGAGGGATTTCTCCTCAACAAATCCAGAGCTGGCTGAGCTCTGACTACTCGTGATACTATCCAAACGGCGTTTCGGATCCATAGTGATTTCCCCAACGTATTCCTTCCCTTGACGAAATCGTGCCCCTTTGGTCTACAATGAAGCAAATGAACAAATTCTTTGAATACAAACAAGATGTCTAAAATGTAGTAAACTATAAAAATAATTGTAACTATTAAAAGCAGACAAGAAGGACATCAACTGCAAGAATATGGAATCTCTGGGCTGAAATTTTGGGCAAATGTTCTACATAATAAATTTTCTTCCATGAAGCCTAGCTCCTTCTTTGTTTTATTTTTTAAGTTTATTTTTTACCTGTCTTGAAAGAGAGAGCAAGCAGCGAGGGACAGAGAGGAAGACAGAATCCCAAGCAGGCTCTGCGCCATCAGGGCAGAGCACAACACGTGGCTCGAACTTACGGACTACGAGACCATGACCAGAACCAAAATCAAGAGTCAGACGCTTAGCCGACTAAGCCACCCAGGCACCCTGTTCCTTCTTTAGCTTAGAGATAAATGCCTGTTTCAAGTCTATCCCAGATACACTTCCAACATTAGGGTGCTCTTTACAGAGGGGCTGACATTCCATGGGGCCAAATACTGCTAGGAGAGAGAGAAAATAATCCAAAGCCATCCTTCTCTCCATCCTTCCCTTTCCTCCTCCTCCTGCCCCCTCAAGCACCATCTATAATGGCGCAGTAAATTAGAGTCACAAAAAAATAAAACATGAGAAGATATGTTCCCCAGTAGGTAAAAGAGGTTACAACAGCCAAGAAGATTCCTCACAAGTTCTTCTTTTTTTTTAAGTTTATTTATTTATTTATTTTGAGAGAGAGAGAGAGAGTGAGAGAGCGCAAAGAGGGGAGGGGCAGAGAGAGAGAGAAAAAATCCTAAGCAGGTTCCGTGCTATCAACCCAGAGCCCGAGTCAGGGCTCGATCTTATGAACTGTTGAGATCATGACCTGAACCAAAATCAAGAGTCGGACACTTAATTGACTGAACCACCCAGGCGCCCCCTCACAAGTTCTTCACGGGGTTTTAACAAAAGAAGATTAACCTGTATCACTTTGTGTTTTCTTCCGTTTTACAATGTGACCAGAGCTGAGTTAAGAAATGACATACCTTGTAGGGGACAAATTCATTTCTCTTGCTCCTTAAGTAAGTTGACAGGTTTCCAAACTTGCAAAATTCCACAATCACCATGAGTGGCCCTGCAGACAGCACAGCATGTCAGAGAGGAAAATGTTTCCGCTCATGTATCTCATCAAGTGTTTAATACACTGATGAACAAGAAAATACCATAGAAGATGCTACAACCTTTCACTGGGGACAGGATCACAGAAATCAGTGGGTCACAATGCCCTTACAGCGTAGCTTTTCTTTTTCCAAAAGGCAATCCCACAACCTGATCAACCAAAATTTCAGAAGAAAATCCACCCTCTTGCTTTTCAACACAATCACCTAAGAGGACTCCATTTCAGGGGGAACTACTCTTAAGGTCTTTGCTTTCAAGTTTTTTGAGAGGTTTACTTTTTTCATCTGAACATCTATTACACAAGTAGCAAACTGCAGTAGAGTGAGGCAGCATTTTTTAACTCACAGGAAGTTCCAGAAGAACTTATAGAGCCCATTAAACCTCCATGAAATATATTCGTATCTAGGAACCTGGCATAGTATCCTAAGTTAAGGAAATCAAGGCCATGGGAGTTGAGTGGTTTCCCTGAAACACCAGCAGAGAACTAAATGCCAGAATCATCAGGCAACCAAAACCCTCCACAGATACTCACCTCCTGGCTTGGTACAGGCACCTAGGAGATTGACCACATTGAGATGGTGGCCAATATGAATGAGGATCTTGAGTTCAGACATGAGGGCTCGGTGTTCACTGTGTGTGGCTCCTTCTACAAATACACAGCAAACAGGGAAATCGTAAATGTGGGCATTAGCTTAAGAGGATCAGTGCCCCACTGCATGCATGTGTACAACTTACCCTCCAGGGACAACACAGCTGTAACCAACCCAGTTTACAGATTAAGTGCATTAAAAGTCAAATATAGGGGCGCCTGGGTGGCGCAGTCGGTTAAGCGTCCGACTTCAGCCAGGTCACGATCTCGCGGTCCGGGAGTTCGAGCCCCGCGTCAGGCTCTGGGCTGATGGCTCAGAGCCTGGAGCCTGTTTCCGATTCTGTGTCTCCCTCTCTCTCTGCCCCTCCCCCGTTCATGCTCTGTCTCTCTCTGTCCCAAAAATAAATAAATGTTGAAAAAAAAAAAATTAAAAAAAAAAAGTCAAATATAAATTATATTTTCCAATTCTAAATCAAATTCTTACTGTAAGTGCACCCAGAATGTTTGATATTTAAAGGAATCCATTGTGAAGTCTTTTGCAAAGCATAGAATACATCTGCAAATGGAATCACGCCCAGATTTTCTTTCCTTTACAAAATTGGATTTTCATGTATCAGGTTGACTATGCTTCTTAGGGCCTGATTATTTCAGTGCTTCCTGGTAAGGAAGCAACACCATGTATTAAATATCCTTATGTGTTAGGGGCTATGCTGAAGTTCCCGCCAATCGGTGCCAAGCAGGAAATTTAACAAGGGCCAGCTGGCAAGGCCAGTTGGCCCATGAGGCCGATGAGGCTAAAACTGCGAGAGTGATCCTGTACACTTCCCTCTAATTCACAGACGAGATCCACACCTCAGACCCTGATGAGCCACCTCAGAATGGCACACTCCCTTAGCCACAAGGGCGACGAGGCGGAGGGAGAGAGAGAGAGATGGCTTTGCAATGCACAAGACCTATGGGCCAAGGGTCAGTGTGCCTCATCAACGAAAGCACATCACAACTGGAGCTAAGAGCTTTACATGCACCATCTCCCCAAATTAAAACGACAAGGCCAGAACACCATTACCATTAGGATTAACAATTGTTTACAAGGCTTTTAATGTTTAAAATGTCACCCATGGTCCTTTTGTCCCTAGTGCAACCATTATCTTTTATAGGAGAAAATCTTTTACATACTCCAATCCTAGGAGTCATGCTATTTTTGCACTCTACTATTTTTACTTATTATATTAAGTTTCTTTCCATGTCTCTACATGGTCTATAATTATCTTACCAATGCATCATAAGAGATTAAAGAGCAATTTTTACGTAATCAAGGTATTTTTTTTTTCCTACAGTCAGGCCACAAAGTACAGCTGTGCATGGGCTCCCAGGCAAAATGGGGAAGTGGATGAAGCTGAAACCCATCCTCAACTTTGCCTGGAAGGCCACGTACCCTGGCAGGACGCTATGAAAGAGGAACTTGTCCCCAATTTGCACAAAGGCATAAGCTGGCTACATGCTTGGATAGTGGGCTCACCTAACTGCAGGGCTGCTGATACAAGCCTTGCATTACGTCTGCAGACCAGATGAAACAGATAGAGAGATACATCACCATGTAATTTTGCTTTTACCTTTTAACATTTTGACAGCCACTGTCTTGCAAGTCGCTGTCTTGTCAATTCCAAAGGCATCTGCTTCGATCACTTGGCCAAAGGCACCACGGCCAAGGGGCTTACCTATAGTCAACAACGACAGCAAACCAAACAGACTTGGACTATTACAGCATCAAAGTGACACAGAGATTCCGACTAGATCGGATCACCTGCACACCCCAGTTTAACTCGGAGATTCCAGCTCACTCCCTTGTCTTGGCTTAATCATTGAATAATATCTCCCCCGCTTCACTCTCCAAATGCCCTGCTTTGGATTATTGTACAGGGACCCTACTTCTAAGTGACCAAAAGGATGATGACTCAAATTCCACAGACAGAAGGAATATTCTGAACCTGAATCCAACATGTGAATAGACTATATCTGTCATTGTCCAAAAGGAGGAAGAGATGGCTTGGTAAACCCAACACCAAATTAACATCACTTGAAAACACACCTAGTTTCAGCCGGTCTCTGGGAAATTCCCACTTGCTGGCATCATAAGGCAAACGTTCACAGTGTTCATCCAAGGGCAGTTCATCTGGATCCATGACGATGGACAAGTAGCCTGTCTTCAGTTCCCCTCCATTGGCCTGGAAATCATTATTCCTTCCAGTCACATACACTCTGTTGTCTGGCTGTTGTTTTTTTGTGTGCTTATTATTGTTGTTTATGGAAGCCCCATTCCTGATGTCTCATTTTCAAATAAAATTCATGGAGTTTGAGAGTCAGTCCTATTATAATCCTGCATCCAGTGTCCCCTCAACCCCCAAATGAGCTCCAAATGAAGTACTTAAATCTTAATTACACTGGACAGTCCAAGCCTTTTTCTCCTCTAGTGGCTTCTATCAATTAAAGCCCAGTGGTCCAGCCAAAAGAAAGTGGGAAAGAATGTTATTGTATTGAAATAAAATTGTGCCCATTGAGCCAATAACAATGGGAAGAAACAACTCAAAGAGCCCCAGTCAGCTTTCATTAATCATGAAAACCAACGTACATGGGATGGAAGGGAAATGATTTTGTTACCCGCTTAACGGTCCGTAGAACGATGACAAGTAATAACCAGAAGAACATGGCAATCACTGCTGTGCCTACTAGAATAATGACCTCCAAGTTCGTCTTCTCCTGGGCACCTAGAAAGACACAACGGAATGCTGAAAACTCATACCTTTTGATATAAGAAGACAAAATTCAACAATAAAGCAAGATCTCAAGTTTACCAACTTGGAAAAAATCCTAGACAATAATAGTCACAAGCATCTAACTTGAAGGGATCTATAACATTCTTTTTTTTTTTTTAATTTTTTTAATGTTTATTTTTTTTTGAGAGACAGAGAGAAAAAGAGAAAGAGAAAGAGAGAAAGAGAGAAAGAGAGAGAGAGCATGGAAGGGAGAGGGGCAGAGAGTGAGGGAGACACAGAATCTGAAGCAGGCTCCAGGATCTGAGCTGTCAGCACAGAGCCCGATGTGGGGTTCAAACTCACAAATGGGAGGATCATGACCAAGCCGAACTTGGATGCTTAACTGACTGAGCTACCCAGGTGCCCTGAGTCTATAACATTCTTAATGGATAATTTAAAGTTTGCAAAACACTGCTCATGAAAACCTCCAATGGTAAAATTCTTTTTTTTTTTTTAATTTTTTAACATTTATTTATTATTGAGAGACAGAGCATGAGCGTGGAAGGGGTAGAGAGAGGGGGAGACACAGAATCTGAAGCAGGCTCCAGGCTCTGAGCTGTCAGCACAGGGTCCAACACAGGGCTTGAACTCACAAACCGTGAGATCATGACCTGAGCCAAAATCAGACGCTTAACTGACTGAGCCACCCAGGCGCCCCTCCAACGATAAAATTCTAAAGTTAAAGACAGGAATTAAGGATATCAAGGATAGAAATGTTGATGTCTTAAAAGAAAAAAATCATAAGAAGGGTTGAAGGAAGAGCAGTCTTTGATGGAAAGAAAGCAGATTCCATTCTACAGGGGAGAAAAGTAGTTATTTGGCGGGGGGTGGAATAAATACCCGGTTTTGCACGGAGAGTCTCAGTTTTCATCTGAATGGAGTTTGAGAAAGGATTATATAAGAAAACAAGTGGTCAGCAAGTTACTGGCTACCATGCACCTTCTAGGTGCTCAGTCCTTTAAATATGTCATCCCTCTTGATGTTCTCAGCAACTCTCAGTCTTCAGATGGAGAAACAAGCTCAAAGAGGTTAAGCTACTTCGTCAAGGGCACACAGCAAGTGGGTGGAATGGCGAAGAATTAAACAAGTCTGTCCAACACCAGCTAACCATTACACTACCCTGCCCTTGAATGGCAGGAGTCTGAGTGAAGAAAAGAGAGAAATCCAAGATGAGGGCGTCCTGTATGGCCTGGCAAGATGAGTTGAAACCACCCATGAAAGGAAAGGTAGAGGTCAGCAAGGAAGCGGCAGATGCTCGGGGCTCCAGAGGATGCTCTGAGTGGGAGAAATTAAATGCCAGAGCTTTTCAGCTAGGAGTGATTAGCAGAGAGGTGATAAGGAAGCAATTAGCACATGGGACTTCCCGCTGGATGAGTGCAGAGTGAATCAAATAAGCCGTTCAAGTGGCCCAAGGCAGCCTGAAAAAGGCAGAAGTCCAAGTAAGTAACTAGTTAGCCGAATAAGAGTTAACAGTCTGGGGACAAGTACCAACTATGCCTGGAAGTAGATTTTGTTTCTCTGGTGGTTCTATTGAAGAAACTTCCTTCTTTAATTTAATTTTTTCTATTAATTTTTTTTTTTTTTGAGAAACAGAGTGTAAGCACAAGCAGGGAAGGGGGAGGGGGAGAGGGAGGAAGAGAGAATCTCAAGCAGGCTCCATGCCCAGCACGGAGCCTGACGTGGAGCCCAGTGTGGGGACCAATACAGGGCCCAACCTGGGCTCAGTCTCACAACTGTGAGATCATGACCTGAGCCAAAATCAAGTGTCAGACCCTTAACTGACTCAGCAAACAGGCACCTCGTGGCTTTCTTTTTATACACACGGATTTTTTTTTTAATTTTTTTTAATGTTTACTTATTTCTGAGACAGAGAGAGACAGAGCATGAGCAGGGGAGGGGCAGAGAGAGAGGGAGACACAGAATCAGAAGCAGGCTCCAGGCTCTGAGCTGTCAGCACAGAGCCCGACACGGGGCTCGAACTCACAGACTGTGAGATCATGACCTGAGCCGAAGTCGGTCGCTCAACCGACTGAGCCACCCAGGAGCCCCATACACACAGATTTTAAAGTCCATTATACCTAGTAAAAAGTTCAAAGATTCAATTGTCTATATAATTAATATTAATATAATTAATAATTAATACACTGTAAAACCTTGGTTTGCAAGCATAATTCATTCTGGAAACATGCTTGTAATCCAAAGCATGCGTATCTCAAAGAGAATTTCAAGAACCATTGGTTCAGTTCTGATCATGTGACACTCATATTGCAAGACATCACTCGTTTATCAAGTTAAACAATAACTTATTGAATAACTTATTAGAAATGTTTGTTCACCTTGCAGGACACTCACAGAACAAGTTACTTGCAATTCAAGGTTTTACTGTAATTATAACTTCCATGTTAATATTATCTCCATGTTAACATTAGGAAGACTAACCAACACAGTAAATATCTACTTCTCTCCTTCTTAGTATTATTCTTTTGGGAACTAAGTAAATGTAAGTTCTGTGCCAATGTTTCCTACTTAGGCAGGGGTAACCCGCTGCAAACAGCTCAGGGAGATGCGGCAGGGCATGAGAAAGAGCTGGAAGCCCCCACTAGGACCTGCCCTTAACATGAAGCCCTCTGGAAGTGACAAAAGCACCATGCCACTTGAAATTTTTATTTATTTCACACACTTGAAATCTTTATTTGCAAGTGCAATCTATAAAATGGTGATAAGCCTACAAATGTGAAAACAAGTCATCAAGATGCAAGATTTGATATATTGAGGGAACTAAAATCTAGACTTTGAGAGACAAGTGAGGACGAGTTCATAAAAATCCATCCGTTTTTCCTTCTGTCACCATCCTTCTTTCTTCCTCTTTCTGTCATAAATTACCCTTCCCATCTGGGAAAATGCCAGATTTCACATCACTCCTGCACACACATAGGAGTTTCCTTTCACATTTAGACGCCCTAAAATTTCCATGCCATTGGAGCAATGGTCTATTGTTCACAATTTTAATTATCTGCAGTCCAGTGAAAACTATGAACCCTTGTGATCGTCTGGATAGCACTGATTTTGACGATTAAGCAGTAATTCCAGTGTTTTCCCAAGAAAATATAGAGGTATCACTTCTACAACAAGTTAATCGATCCATTCAAATGAAGAAAAGAAACAAGGGAAAGGAGGATATTCTACCTGCCTGGCTAAGAATTTTCCCATAGTGAGTACTGCCAGGATGGGAAATACGATGCAAGTATAATTAAAATAACACGATTATTTTTTCTAGTTGAAATAACATATACTTAGAGCAGAAAATTTACAAAGTACAAAGAATATAAAAAATCACCAAAATACTCCCACTGGGTGGCTCAGTCGGTTGAACATCTGACTCTTGATTTCGGCTCAGGTCATGATCTCACGGTTCATGGGATCAAGCCCCAAGTCAGGTTCATGTTAATAGCGAAGAGCCTGCTTGGGATTCTCTCTCTTCCCCTCCCCCACTCATACGTGTGTGTACTCTCTCTCTCAAAAAAAAATAAATAAACATTAAAAAAATCACCTATAATCCTCCCACCCAAAGTGTATGAGTATATATACAACACAAGCTAATTTTCTAAAAACATCCGATGTGTCCATGAATTTCCACTGACCTTCTACGATGAAAAATGCCTCCACTTTTGCACACCCAAGAACACTGCATGCCTGGCAGGTATACAGGCCTTCATCTTCCTTCCTCACCCTGCGGATGGTTAGGTTCCGGTTCCCATCTTTCAGTACAATACCTAAAAGAAAAGAAAAATGGTTGTTTTCATTTATGATGTGATGTGGTGGAGTTGTTTAGGAAAAAATTTAAAAATATAAATGATGACTTTTCTTGGATGAGTATCTAATTCTGAAGAGTGATACAGGATGCATTGCTGACTCATCACCAGTCCCAGCTTCCATGAGAATTCAACAAGGCTCTGAATTCTGAGTCTATGAAATGAGCCAGACCATGGACACTAATATTGCTTTTTTCCTACCTAAAACAAATCAAGGCATAAGGTGGGTTTTAGATCCTATCTCTGAGAATTCTGCAACCAACCAGAGATAGACATAGTCTATTCACCTGAGTCTTCAACAAGTGTTTCATTATCTTTAAACCACGTAATCTGTGGAGGGGGATTCCCAGACGTGGTGCACGAAACTTCGATGGTTTCACCAATACTTGTTGTTTGATTCTCCAGGTTTCCTGTGATCATGGGTGCCACACGCTCTGTGCACACACACACACACAAAAAAATCATACGACATGTAGTTAAAACTTCTGAAATGGTTTTAGCATCAGTAAACTTATAGTTTAAACTTAATAAACAGTAAACCACTGATTTACTAAGCTGAAAATACATAGAAGCTAATAACATTACTCTTGGCCACTGAATAAAGTTAATGGAAGAAATAAGTCAGGACAGTTGAGAGAGATCACTTTGGATATCCTTATTAGTGATTCTAGCTGGTCGTCACATCACAAAATAAAGGTTGTCACCTTTATGGGGTTTTCTTCTAACTAGACACAGCTTCCCCAAGGGGAAACTTTCCCTCCCATGAAAGTTCTAGACAGTGACACCCTTGAATTCTGCATGTTTCTCTTGGTAAGTGCGAACCTTCAGTGTAATTCAACAAAGAATGCCTTATGTATATTTGGCACTTTTTACAAAACTCACTTATACTATTTCTGTTGCTCATTATCAATCATACGATGGACAAGAATATTAACCTTCTTTTGCAGATGAAATAACTGTAGTTAAGGGGGTTAAACAACTTCTCCAAGTCCCTATAACTCAGTGAACATTTGAACTAATGAGCTTATAAGACTAGTCCAGTGCCATTTCCACTAAAACACAAACAAGGAGGACAATAATCCCTAAAGAAAGTCAAAGATTTCAAAAATTAAGCTCATGGGTATTTGTTTCAATGTACAGCAAAACTTCAGATGTACCCTTTCATCAAAGCATTATAGAAATATCTTGTCCAAAGCAATTGAAAGCAATCTTGCTGAAAGAATCCATTGCAACATTTAGCAAAATGGGATCACCTCAGTGGTGAACTACACTGGGATTTAAGCAAATGTCCTGGGCTCTATTCTATTTCTAAGAATAATTTTAGGAAAACGACTTAGGAGTCCTTAGAAAAGCAAACCAGGTCATTGTGAGCACATATTTCCTGGGCATGGTCTCTTTCATATCTCTTTCTGAATTCTTCCTTTAATTTGAAACAGGACTGGTCCCCAAGATGGCCATATATGTGATAAGATACAAAGGGCCCTGGGAATGACTTCACCCCAAAAAATTCCCTCTTTTGACACCTAAGTCTTAACACTAGCAAACATTACCCTAGTGTCTATCTGAGGATACCTCTTAAAATATGCCAAGGCCTCTGAAGAAGACATTATTCCTCCTAGTATAGGTTCATTCACCTGGGCAGTTCCCCATCTTAACAGTAAAATCAGAGAACGCACACATCCCAGAAACTGGAAAGGGACACTAAAGAGAGGAGAAAATGGAGGGAGTCGGCACAAAGAGACTTTCCCAAGTTTGTCTGATTTCCCCAGAGACAGAGGCATGGCTGCATAGCTTTTGCGCAAGACACAAGGTTAGATAAGGTGTGGAGAGTGGCTCCATGCGGAATTTACAAAGCTATCTGCTCACTAAAATTATCATCCTGTTGATCTTATGCTGGACTACACGGGATGACCCAGAGGGACAAGCAGTGAGTGGTGCACCCCTCCCATGGGCTCTCACAGGCCCTAAACAACCCCATTGTCACACTCTTCATGTAGTAGGTATCTTACTGAGCACCTAGCATGTGCCACTGTGCTCTCTGACGCGAGCTACTACAAGGAGTAAAACAAAACAATTCCTCTCCTCATGGATACCGAGACCTCAATGTGCTACGACCGCCTGGTGGTTGCCTGTGTTCTTATCTTATCTACCTCCTCACCACTCTGAATTTCTGGAACCTTCTTAGCTCACAGTAGGCATTCCATGAACATGTGTCTACTAAAATAAATAAATGTCCAAGAATAAAGTAGAAATTTCCCCAGTTTAGGCTCATCCCTCGGAAATCCTAATGAAATCCTATCATTAGAGCTGGCAGGAACCATGTTATTTTCTCTTTTTAATACATCATTTCACCACTATCCGCCTCTTTCTGCCTCAAGGACTTTCAGTGAATAAGCTGTGTACCCGTCTACTTCATAGGCTCCTATACGATATTTTCTCACAGTCCCCAAAAGCCCTACACTAAAGGCATTCCAACTCTTTGATGATCCAGAGTTGCCTCCCTACCTAAAACCGTGAGCTGTCGGACCACACAATGTCTCTTCTTGGTCTTCCTGTCCTGAGCAAAGCACACATAATCTCCTTGGTCCTGCAAGGATGCGTTCTGGAGCTCCAGGATCAAAGTGTCGCTTGTGCCATTAGAGAACGTGGTGGCATTCATTTTCCAAAGGGCATCCAAGTTCTTGCAGATGGGTGTAGGCAGCTCTCCCATGTGGACTGGCAGAGCCTGAGAGCCAGCCTTGTACCACGTGAGGTTCTCAAACGTAGTTCTGTCTGCAGTGCACCACAAAGACACCCGTTCCTGTTCGGTCGGCTGGGTGCCGGGCTGCAAAGTGATTTCAGGGCCCCCTGAAATACAAAACCCATGGCTAGAAAGTGGCGATTTAATTTGGGCAGCGCGCTTTTGTCTTCCTGCCACCCCTAGACTGCTATAAAGCACCAAGAATAGTGAGGCCCTCGCAATCCCAGACGATGTCACACAGGGAAACAACCGCACGAGACAGCTCGGGCCTCAAAATAGGTTATTTTACCAAGGTGTAGTCCTCAGATATGTATCAAATCTCCACTTTGAGCCCTAAACACAGTTTTGGAGATGAAAATAAAAAATCCAAGACATATTTACAGCAGATAATTATAACACGGAATTTTAAAAATGAGTTCCTCGTCGACACATCGCACTCAATGACATTAAGGCTATAATTACGACAACGAATTAGCCCACGTTGAACTAGTTCACCCAGTCCAGTCAGCTAAAGTTTATCCATAAAGCGAAGATGAACAGGCAGAATCAGCAGCATTGGGAGGAAACTGTCCCTATGTCATTACAATTACCTCCAGTCAATGCTCTCAACTGCTCAGCAGCAAGCCCACCAACACCGACTGAACCCCAAGAAGCCACACACTACGCTAGACTCAGATGGTGGAGACATAACTAGTACCCAGGACTAGTGGCTAAAAATATGTGAAACAGGGGCACCTGGGGGCTCAGTCGGTTGAGCATCCGACACTTGATTTCAGGATCCCTGGGTTGTGGGATCAAGCCCCGTGTTGGGTTCTGTGCTGAGCATGGAGCCTGCTTGGGATTCTCTCTCTCTCTCTCTCTCTCTCTCTCTCTCTCTCTCCCTCCCTCTCCCTCTGTCCCTCTCCCCTACTCTCTCTCTCACTCGCACTCTAAAATAAGTTTTTTAAAAATTAAAAAAAATACGTAAAACCATTCTCTCCCCTGAGCGAACGGGAGTCAGTTGTACTGATTTCACATGAGCCCAGGAGCTCCCTGAGAAGTCTTCATTTACGAACAAAAGCATCCCCAGTGTCAGTCCAAGGCCTTTTCCAAAACCACCATGCCACTCAAGAATGGCAAGGACCACAGACTCTCAGACAGCTTAGCACCCCCTTGGCAAGAGATCCAACGCTCCCTCCCCCCCAGAGAGTAGTACTCACTGGTCACGTGGAAGGAGATAACCCTCTCTCCTCTCCCAGCTTTGTTGACGGCTTCACATTTGTACAAAGCTGACACATTTGCCGCTTGGATAACAAGGGTACTTACAGTCTATGAAAAAAACAAATCCCAGGCCGTAAACGATGGAGGCTGTGTTCATGCGCATGCATTCAGACTCAAATTCAACCTGTAAGACGCGCCTACTCCATTCATACTCCCGCACTGCCCTCTCTCAAATCCACACAATTATTATGCTGGTGTGGCTCACACATTACACAAAACAGACTCTGGAAACCAAAAGGGAAATCATGTATTTTAGCCTAACACTGCACACATTTTCTCATTTCCATATTTGTAAAATCAGAATCACCTTACAAGCGATGTACAGAGCTAACAGCATATGTGTTTTATCTTCCTCTGATAAGATACTAATAAGGCGATGGTGCTTCTAACAGTCAATGGTGTTTTCAAACTGACTTAATATGTTAGTATTTTATCGTACAATTAATGTGACTATCAATCTCTAATATCCCTCACATATGATGACACCATGCTTCCACTCCATCCTCCCACCCTTCCATCAAAGAGAGAGAGAGAGAGAGAGAGAGAGAGAGAGATTTTCAATTTAAAGAACTTCAAACTCACTTTGTTTTTTCCTTCAATTAGGGCAAATTGATTTTTGTTGACTTCAATTTTATTTCCCCCCTGGAAGTCATCCACATTTCTCCATTCTTTACAAGTGTATGGGTTTGTCATTAAGACAGCTTGGCTATAAGGAAGAAATAACAGCTCTTATTAGGACTTAACTTTCCTTTAGTTCAAATCCATAGCAAGGAAAGGAGTCAGACTTTGGTTACTACTTTCTTAGAAATAACTTTCAGCGCACCCTGCCATGTTACAAGACTTGGCGCCAAATAAAAATAGGCCTCAGCAAAGAAGGAAAAGGTTCTAGGTAGATTCATTCAGGATACAGGAGGGAAACAGCTATTCTGGGAACAAACCTCCATTCATAAATTGAATCGACAAGACAATTCAAGTTAATTTAGTTCAAAGGAAGACAAGGAAACTAAGAAGTCATTGGGCTTCTTAAAGCAATCTCCCTGGGACTGTGGCCTTTGTGTAGGAAATGGTCAGCATCTGAGGAAGAAACTAGTAGAGGCCGTCTCAAAAACAACAACAGGAAGTGAACGGCTCAGGGTGATAGTGGGTGGCCTGTGGTTTTTTTCCTAAGGATGTCTGGACTCGTGTTAGAACCTGATAAGCTGGGCCTGAGAAGCCAAAGGCTCTCATCCATCAGCTCTTCCTCTGAGATGGACCTTCTCCCAGATAAGGAGAGATGTGGTATTCACCAGTTGCTTGGCGTAAGGGAAAGAAACAAAGATTGGCGATCGGCAATGTGAGGGAAGGGCTTGCATTTGGAGAGGTGTGCCAACCTAGGAACAGAGAGCTAGCTGATCTCAAAGTGGGACACCAACGAAAGACATCTCCTAAAATGTTAAGACGTGGAGAAAGATGGAAAGCACCGCTTGGGGCAGAACTTTCTTAGGAAGGGCCTTCTCAAGGGGAATGGAATCACACCGCAGCGTGGCTGCATGAAATGCAGAACAGCAGGGCAAAAGAGGACGGGGTCCTACTCACGCAGGCCTGTAGGCACACTCCTCCTCCAGCTGCCAGTACCAGCGGATGTGATGTGGCGGAGGGACCGCGTAGACCGTGCACGTCAGCGTCTGCGTGGTGCCGTACTGGTACGAATCCACCGGAGAGATCAGGGATTTCTCGCCGATCTGGGGTGGGACTGGAGACGGGAAAAGTCACTTTTGAATTGTCAATCGGCTTGGAGGAGCAGAAGGGGGAAGCTTTCATCAACCAAGGCCTATGTTCCTATAAGCATATGATTCCACTCCCATTTTCTCTCTCAAAGAACAGCTAGACTTGGAAACAGGACACGGAACTTCTAGCAAAAGTCATCCTCCTCGCCAGCGGAGGACTTTGCACAAGTCTGGCCACCCTCTCTCTGCCTTGTTATCCCTACGTGTTGGGAATGGCTCTCCCTGTGCTCCCAGTCTCAAGAGATCAGGACAGGAAAGGCATAAAATCATTGTGACTGGCGCAGTAAATGCGCTTATTATGTGCCAGGCATCGTTCTAAGTGCTCTAGCCAGAATAATCCATTCGATCCTCATAGCCACTATCATTGTCCCTTTTACACATAAGAAGAATGAAACAGAAAAGTCGAATGACTCGCCCAAGATCACCTACCTCTCTTCCTCCTCCCTCCCCGTCTCCTTCTTCCTTTTCTTCCCTCCCCCTCTTCCTTTTTCTCCCCCTTTTTTTTTTCTTTCCTTTTTTTGGCTCCAAAGTCATTAATGCAAAACTATTCTCCCATCATCATCAACTTAAAGATTCGGATTATACTCTCAAATTTTGACTTTTTATGTTCATTTTCCTGGCAGGGTAAATGCTAAGGTGAATCAAATGGTTAGTGGCTTCAAGAATTCTCGAGATGGGTTTATACACTATCCATTTTTACATCTTTGTTTTGTGCCCATTTGCTTCTCCCTACCCTACTTACGAGCTTTCTAGCTTCTCACCTTTCCCAAATCCCCTCCTCCTGAGTGGCTTCTAAATGACATTTTTGCAACCTATTTTCTTTAAAACACTCCCTGAAGCTGATGTCCCAGCAAAGAAATGAAGTCAAGCTCAGCAGACATACAGAGCAGCGGCAGGATATGTGGGGAAGCACCCTAACGTTACAAGAGAAGATCCTGAAGTTGTAATGTGCTGCGCCCATAGGGAGAACAAAGAATGCCAACAGAGAAGCATTTCCCAAACTGCGTCTAGAGCAAGAGATGAGTGGATTTCTCGGGTTGGAGGGGGATGCTCGGCTCAAATAATTTTGTTAAGCCCTCAATACTCTTATGTCTCTCCCCCTGGAGAATGGCAACATACATAAGCATATTAAAGGTCCTGATAAGTCCTGCTATATAGACACCTGTTGTCCATCGACTTAGCACCTCAAACACTTCCTTGACCAGAATACCATTTTATTCCCCATCCAGGACACTTTCAGCTTGAAAGAACAAAGTTCAAATCATCCTTAGATCAAAAACTTTTTATCTTCCCTTTAGAGCCTCAGAGTCAGATAGATCTTAGACTCCTGTTTTTTAAAAAAAAAAAATTTTTTTAACTTCCAGCCAACCCATGTCAACCTGCAAAAGCCTTCTGAGCTGGGATCTGCCTGTGCCTCAAAGTAGCAGCTTCCCACAAAATTCAAAAAGGCTCTTAAACATTTGCATGCCAGGTGCACACTTCCGTGAGACAAGGTCAAAGGCAACAAAACAAATGTTCCCGGAGGGGTGCTTATTTCACAGCATACAGCCATTGAATGTATCATCTACATCAATGCTGCATGTGACTGCTGAACAGTTCAGTTGCGTGGCCTCTTAAGCACGTATGTCCAGAGCGTACTGTCCTACACCTCATCTCAACTCTACTGCTCTGGATCATTTCTATCAAAAATTTTTTTAATGTTTATTTTTTTTTGGGAGAGAGAGAGAGAGTGAGCAGGGGAGGGCAGAGAGAGGGAGACACAGAATCCGAAGCAGGCTCCAAGCTCCGAGCTGTCAGCACAGAGCCCAACGCGGGGCCTGAACTCACGAACTGTGAGATCCTGACCTGAGCCGAAGTTGGACGCTTAACCCACTGAGCCACCCAGGTGCCCCTGGATCATTTTTATACGTAGAAGCCTGTTCCTGATGTGAGTGAAGCAGCAGGTGTGACAAAGGACTCATGGCCTGGCTGTGTAGGAAGCCGTAATCGTACCCTTTATAATCGGTTTGGGGCCGAGAAGGAAAGCGGAACAAACTCACCATTCACGACCAGAGATACCACGTGGCTCTGCTTCTCCTTCGAAATGGGGTTGGTAAGGATGACAGTGTAATTTCCTGTATCTTTTTCACTCACTTCCATAATAGTCAGTACATGCCCCACTTTTATTGTGTGATTGGACTCAATGGGTCTTCCATTTTTATACCTGTGGGGAAAAAAAAATTCTCGGGAATTAGTATAATTTAAGGGTTTGCTTTCAGGGGGAACAATGCTTTGCCTTTATTTCTAATAGTTACCATTTTATTTCCGGGGGAGGGTAACCAAGGTACTTCACAGGCACTCTGACACGGTCTCCCACGATGGCTTCCACCAAAGATTCCATGCCACTACCAAAAGCGACAAAAGGTTTTTCTGGAAAACAGTAAAAATAATTACTCCTACGAATGTCAACTTCTTCAGTGAATGGTCATTTGGTTTAGTTTCTCATTTCAAATGAAGAGTCCGTGATCTAGGGAGTGTGAGTTGCCACAATTCAGGGATTCCCCACACTGCCTTTCCTTGGTCACAGTCCAGCTTCTCCCCATCAACTGGCCTCTGGATTTACCTTTCTCTCTCTCTGAGTGGCCACTGCAAGCCTACTGGTTGCTCCAGTCTCAGTTCAAGCGTTTGCTCCCCTGGGAAGTTTTCTCTAAGTCCTCCAGGAATCTCGGGTGCTCCTTCTCCTCCGTCCCCCTTGCACCCAATACCTACCCACCATCTGCCCCGGGACTCAGTCCTCGGACCCCTTCTCTTTATCTGCACCTTCCTCCAGGCTCAGCCATAAAGTGCCATTCACCCCTGACTTCTCCGGGTTCCAGACTTATATATCAAATATTTCCACTCGGACGTTTGATGCGCCTGTCCAAATAAACACACCCAACACCGTCTCCCCAAATCTTACTTCCCTCCCAGTCTTCCCCATCTCGGTCGATAAAACCACCACTCATTCACCTCCTCACGCTAACGATTCAAGTCAGCTTGCATTCTGTTTCTCTTAGGCCCCTCAGCCGTTGAGTCAATGGGTAGGTCCTGTTGGCTCTATCTTCAAAACCATATCCAGAACCAGATCACTTCTCCCCACTTCTGCCTCTACCACTCAGTCCAAGCCACTCACCAGCTCTCACTGGGATAAATGCAATTAAGCCTCCTATCTGGTCTCCCTACTTCTGCCCTTTCTTCCCTAAAGTATTTCACATAAAAGACGCAGCAGCCCTACGGAAACGTCAACCAGAGCGTGGCTCTCTCGGCTCGAGCCCTTCTATGAATGCCCGTATTATAAAATCCAAAATCATTACCCGGGCCCAAGGTTGAGTGCCAAATGAATTACCACCTAACCGGGGACGCTGACGTGTTATTATGTGACATGATTATCAGCGAAGGCGAATAAAAAAGAAACGAAGTTATTTTGCTCAAAGCCCCACAGATAGTAATTAAACCCAGGTTTCCTCAATTGCAAAGCCCTTGCTTATTCACACAGGCCCCTCAGCCTCGAAATAAAATGAAAATGTAAAAACTATCGTAGATAACAACACTCTGCTTAGTATACTGTAGTAACGGCAGCCACAAAAACTGTAACAAGTAAAAAGTTAGTGAGCACTTGCTGCCTCGGCTCATCTCATTATTAAAGTTGGGATTTGAACCCAAGCCGTGCTCTTGATCTCTAGGGCATGCGGCCTCCCTAGCAAGAGCTCAGCCATGTCTTTTGAATGAACAAAATAGGAATCTCTAGCTGACCTAATGTCATTTAGATGATCTCGCTTTTCAAGGCATGGCATGATTCCAAAGGACAGCGTCGCTTACCGTGGACCCTGACGAACGTGCTGTTCCGCTTGGTCATCAGCCCACTGGAAGCCGCACAGGTATACCACCCTTGGTCACTCCGGGTTACACCATCTATGGTCAAGGTGCTCAAAAATTTCTTCATCTCACTCCCAGATTGAGTTTTTAGGTCCCGGTTAACAAGCTTTTTATGCTGATGCTGAAAAAGAGTTTACTGAACTTTCAAAGTCCAGCATAACATCCCCTGGTAGCTTCTAGATACCCACAGGACCAAGTCTTGGCCCTTGGCGAATGCGATTCGTGCTAATAAGAGGTACTTCAGAACTTTTAACACCATCTAGGCTACCAATATATTTGGTTTCAAGAGAAATAAATGCAACCAACTGAATCAAGATTTTGAAAGCCTCACATAGTGGGAATGAGATGGACAGGTACCACAGAAACACAAGCAAGTATGATCACTGTTTAAGGAGAAGTATGTCTCATGCCACCTCTTAAAGACAAATTCCCTTAAAGGGAAAATAGATCAAAGACTCTGGAGCACAGAGAAATAATGCAACCTGGAAAGATGTAATCACCTAGAAAAAACTAATCTTCACTGCCTGATTATAGCAGAGTGGAACCGAGTTTTTGGCATTGCATCTGTTTTCCATGGGTGCTATGTGTTCTGTAGTTCTTTTAAAGTAAGTGTGTGTGTGTGTGTGTGTGTGTGTGTGTGTGTGTGTGTGTGAGAGAGAGAGAGAGAGACAGACAGACAGACAGACAGACAGAAAGAGAGAGTTAAGGCCCTTACATTTTATCTGGCCAGACAAGTCCCTATCTCTCTCAAGCAAACTCCATTGGAGCTTATTATCAAAGTATTTAGAGGTCTGGCTTTGAACTGTTAGTGTTACCTTCAAAGAAGGGTATTCCCAGTTGAAGTCAATCCCCACATTTAGTTCAGTCCTCGCTGTACAGTTTAAGACGAGCCTCTCTCCAACAGACAGCTCAACTCCATGAGGGGGGCTCAGAACCACATCATAAATCTTGTACCCTGGAGCAAGTAAATTGAAAACACAGAGAAAGAGGGGGAAAACAAATATAACTTTGCATGGATTTTTTTTCAAAATGATGCAGCTTCAAAACGTGCCACATCATTTTTCCCTGGGGCCTCAGCAATACTTGGTAACTCCCAGCAAAATCACCCACAGAGGCTTACAAAGCAGACTTGCAGGAATCTCAAAGATGTTGCCCGGTGGATAGAAAAGCAGTAAAATTTGAGTAGTCAAAAGCCAATGAAGCCAGCTTTAGTAAATTACTGAATTTTCCGTAAAATAGGTATAATTAAAAGAACGGATGCCAAGCAATGCTTTGAACATTGAATTTTCCATAAAATACGCTCCGATAATAACACTCTTTTCCATCCTTGGTCTTGGCAAGAGAGGCGAAAAACTCAATTGCACAGAGGTTTATTTGGTAGAGAAGAGCAGATATAATGAATTGCGCCATACCAGATCTTGAATTAATATCTTTTTCAATATCCCTTGTCCTTCCCCCTATACTTTAATCTTCAGGATCTTAATATAGGAAGCCAATCTTTAATGTCTAATATTAATGGTACAGAAAGAAACTGTCCACTTACCTACAACCACAACTATGTACATAATAGACTGGTAACTTTCATCATTAATTTTTGCTTCACAGAAGACCATGCCAGCATAGCTGATCATGTAGCTGGGGATAGTAAAGCCTTTCTTACTGTCCCAGGAAATTCTGTTACCATCAGGGACAAACCTCTTTTCTGGATACCTCTGGGTAGAGAAAGAAATGCCAAATATTGAATGAAGCGCTACCCAAAAGTGAAAACCATGTAAAATGATCACTAAAGAATTCATCAGTAAAGAATACAAATCGGCTTTATTTATTATCATGTTGGCCCTTCCCAAAGGATCTTTAACACACATGATTGATAATATATTATGTAGAGGCTGCCCTTCTTATTATGACAATATGAGAGATGATTGAAGAAGATGTAACTTACTGCACAAAGTGACACATTGAGGTTGGAAATGGACCCAAGACATGGAATCACCACAGTTTTGTTTTTGTTCTCAGTGATGTACACAACGCCATGTTGGTCGCTAACAGAAGCAATAAATGGAGACCTGTAATCTAAAAGAAAATCGAATTCCATTAGTTAATGGTACTTACTAGAAAAGTTGGTCTTGTTTCAAGTTCATAACCTCTAACCGGAGAAGTGAACGATTAAGAATGACATTTCACACCAGGCAAAGGAATCCACAGGTTGGTCTGCTGGCAACTAGCCAGCTCCAGGGACATGTGGCTATCGGAGTGTGTGTGTGTGTGTGTGTGTGTGTGTGTGTGTGTGTGAAATCTGAAAGAAAACTCCCAGAATAAAATTGACTCTTCTCCCTAGGATCGTCAACAAGTGGAGTATATTTTATAGGCTCCACATTTAAACAGATTGATCATTACCATGTTTTTCAAAATGAAGAAGCATACTTCATTTTTCATAAATACTTTCACATACACATATGCATTCCTCATATACACTAAACATTTTTCAAGTACATAAATCTTAAAGTAATTTTTTTTTAATTTTAAAGTAATTTTAAAGTTAAATGTGTACACTTTACCTACTGAGTTTTACTGATGTTAAAAAGAATTCATAGTCTCTCTTTAGGCGAATAATGTCTAAGTACCATGAAAATAAACTAATGGCTTCCAAAGGATCTTTAAAATAAGCAGAAAATAACTAACCATTTTTGGATTCAATTACTCAAGAGAAAAATTTATGTGAGTATTTTAAGACTGTGAAGACTAGATATAAGATTAGTTATAAAATAATGTTCAGTGGTTATTGAATTTAGCTTAGATTTCAGCAGTCATTAATATCTTCAATGACAAAAACTCAAAAAGCCACCGTGGCAAAAAGTGGGAAGAAAACAAAGGAGATTTTCATGTCATTCAAACATTGTTCATACAATGGGGGTCTTTTCTTGATTTTTTTTAATGTTTATTCATTTTTGAGAGAGACAGAGAAACAGAGCACAAGTGGGGGAGGGGCATAGAGCGATGGAGACACAGAATCTGAAGCAGGCTCCAGGCTCTGAGCTGTCAGCACAGAGCCTGACGCGGGGTTTGAACTCCAAACTGCAAGATCATGGCCTGAGCCGAAGTCAGATACTTAACCAACTGGGCCACCCAGGCGCCCCGGTCCATACAATGTTAATACACTGCTGGGAAACTACTCCGTTCCCCAGAGATAGAGTCACTGTGGTGTGAAACTGCACTTGAAATCTCACAGAGATAATGGTTCATACTGCTATGCCCAACAAACGTGATCAAGCATTGACAGGGCCCTTCAGGGTGGTTGGTCCAAGTAGAGAAAGAGTTAATTAAACCAAGGAGAGAAAGGCAGCTAATTCCCTGCAACAGCAGAAGTTTGATTTCCTTCCCAGCTGGAAAGCACAGAAAGGCAGCCAATCCAGCCCACCACATGCCATACCCATTATCTTATGAGGCCAAGACCCACTTCCTGGCTCCATCCATTGCTGGAGGGAATGGGGTCAGAAGACTAAGGAAGTAAGGTAGGGACCGGGGCAGGGGGGTGGGGGGGACATTAAATAAAGGGCTTTCCATAGGGAATACTTCAATCCTTTCTCTCTCATTGTTAAACCTCATGACCAAAATCTTGGACCGCTCACCTCCTAGAACATTAGACTTAGACAGGAAGCAGAATTTAATGGTATACTCAAAGACAGGCAGTGCACAAATAAACAGTGCCAGAGACTGCTACTTCTTAATATTACCTACCTTTTAGCCACATGCTATGAAATATTACCAAGCTTGCTTACAGAACAAGTCTTTGGAAGCTAAGTTAACCCCTTACGTAAGAATAAAGCTATTCAGTAAATCAATTCTATTTTAGTATTCCAAAAAAAAGGAAATAAACAAAAGAAACCCAAACAACCACCCATCCTCTCAAAATAAAATATTTACTGTAACTCATGAAATGAATTTTCACATGTCTCCAGGTTTCCTGACTCGGGGAGAAGGAAATAACGAGATATTATGGGAGAGGTTCATCTTGTAGTACTTCCAGACAGGCTAAAAGCAGGAAATCCTTGCAATCTTCTGAGAAAGCCTGATCTCCCAAGACTGCCAGATCAAAAGGAGCCAGAAATTCTCGAAGATCTGAGCCTTGTCTCTCTCAAATTCTGCAAAGGAAGGAGGAGGTCACAGAAATCTACTTTGGACTGTGCCTACACTGGGCAAAAATAATTCTCAAATATTGTGCAGTCCAGGAGTGACATACGTTATTTTGATGTAGTCTCCGGTCTTCCATTGCACTGACCATATTGAACTATGGAAATGTAAATGGAGAGACACAAGTGTGTTTCCCAAAGCTAATGAAATTCCTGTTCTGTAAAAGATGCTTCTGAAAATAAGTCTAAACCATCTTCACCTGCCTCAAATCCTCTGGGATATAAAAAATATATATAAATGTATAAATAAAATGTCTTAACAGCTCATTTTCACTGTAAATACTTAGTATATCCAAGCAAAATACTACATAACACTTACCTTCCCCAAAATTATCTGACAGGATTATAACTAGGTTTGCATAGGAAAATTAAGGTAGTGTAAGATTTTTGAAACACAAAAGAAAAAAATCATTTATATCATAAATACTTAATACATGTAACATTGTGTTTTATTCTACATGGATGTTAAATTGACCTTCATGATGTCAATCCCAAATTGCAAACTCTAGAAAGATGTGGCACATCATCCAAGATCTCAGACCACACAAGTGAAGGAAAGAAACACTGTCCTCGAAACGATCTTTGAGGTAGTGTCTTCATTTGCACAAGAGGATGAAAATTGTTTTTCACTAAGTAGAAGTGGGAAAAGAAAAGTTCTTAGGTAGAAAAAAAGCTTCAGCGCCCTTGGCTGTTTCCCGGTGCATTCTTGGGAAAATCTCCTACCCTGTTTTAGATAACCTATCTCTCCATTGAAACCTCTCCATAACTCACTCCTGAATCTTCCTTTTCAAGGATTGCAGGTTCTTTTTCTCAAACATCAGAAGGCTTTGTATAAATCCCCGTAGCCAATTGTGAACACAGATTTCCCTCAGAAACAAAGATCAGAACCACACCAAGTGGGGAGCAGATAGGTCAACAGGGCCCAAGTTCCAGAACAAATCAATGAGTCTTATCCTCGGGGGAAGCCTTGAGAGAGAATTTTGTGTATTCCTGTTGGCAGACAGCCTTTGGAGCGAGCCTTTTGTTGTACTCCATTGTACTCAATTCTGCTTTGCGCCTCTTGTGTTTTATAACTGGCAAATCAAACTTGGGAAATGAATTCCATTTACCCACTTACCTTGAACATAGACATAAATGACCGAGGCTACGTCAGTGTCCTGGTAGAAGCACTTGTAGGCTCCAGTATCATTTCCGATCACTTTTGGAATCGTGAGCGTCTTACAGAAGAAGCTGTCACTGCAGTCCGTCACCTCCACTCTCTTCTCAGAGCCACTCTGATTGTTGGGCCAGAGCCAGTCCAAGTCCCTCTGTCCCCTGAAAAATTAATTCCAGGGAAGTACTCATGTGAAATGCCACACTAGGAGACTGTTTCTAAGAAAACAGAAGGTTTTGGTTCTCAAACATCTACAAACTGAACAGACAGATTCACAGCCTTTTTTTACCAACAATGACAGGCTGGAGCCACCAATGACAAAAAGCCATAAACTCAGCTTCAGACATCACTTATAAGAATTCCTGGGTTTCCTATTAATTAACTCATTCACTCAACAAATATTCATTCAACATGTGCTACGTGCCAAATGTTGACAAAGTCTGGGGATACAGCAGTGAACAAATCAGACAAAAATCTATGCCGTTATGGAACTTTAGTGTAGTTAGAAGAAACAGGCAATGACTTAGTAAGTAAACCTCTTTAAAGCCGAAATTCTTTAAAAGTAAGTACAATATATGGCGTAAATAAAATGTAAGGCGGTGATAAGTACTATGGAGCAAATATAGAATATGCAAAGAGTAAAGAGTTCTGGAGGGATGGGGCTTGATGAAGCCATTTGAATGTAAGGAGGGGCAGTGTTCCAGGCACAGGGAACAGAAAATGTAAAGACCCTGGGGCAGGAGTATCTGGAGTATCAGGGGAATGGCAAGGAAGCCAGAGTGGTCAGATAAGAGTGGGCACACAGGACGGTAAGAAGTGAGGCTCTGAAGGAAGAGGGTGCAACTTTCTAAGAGCCTCGTAGATCTTATGCAGGCTGCATTCAAACAAAGGTTATTTTCACTGCAGCACTTCCCGGCAAAGCCCTATGAAAGACAGTCCACATAAAGAAGAATGCAACATCAATGATTCTTCTTTCAAAGAATCTGAAATTTCCATGAAGTTGCAGCTACATTAATGAAGTTACTTTAACACACTCCATAGCTTTTTTAGGACACAAGAAAAATTTTTTGAATGACTTTTAAAAGGGAATGTGGGATCTGTGGGGATTTTAAATAACCTCTGTTATTGAGGATGGTTGCGAGGAAAATCTACTAAGAAATATGTCTTCAAATAGCAAAGCTAGAGAAATAGCACTGTTACCGTGTTTTTTCCTCGAGGGCTGGGTATTGGTGACCCACCCTTGATAAGGGGAAAAGGGTATCCTTTACACCTCTGCAGTCTAAAATAGATCTGTGTCATTGTGGTGAACACCTGGTGTTCATCAAGCATTCTCAATGGCGGTAAGCTGCCCAAGATTCTTTGTGGACCCCCAGCTCTCTTCTCAGAGGGCAACATCACCTCCAGCCATCTCTCCACCTGTTTGTCTCTGCCAAAGACACACTGAGAGGTTCCTGCAAAGCCTCTGGGTCGCTACATTAAACACCAAAGTCTTCTACCTTTCCTTCCGGGGTAGGGGCTGTAAGACAAACTTAAATGCTTCTTCTTCTCTTCAAAGAAGCCTGCTTCCCCAGTTAGCAAAAATCAAGCGCAAGACTTCTTGCTACCAAATGAGAAGAGAGGCATTCCACAACATCAAGTCAAAGCATGAAGTCCATTACTTGTGCAGAACACATACTCAGTAATATTAATGGCTGAATATTAAATTGCTACCCCAGTCATAATTTTATCATAAAATAAAATTCTCGGAAAACCATAAAATAAAATGTCCAAGAGCCATCCTGAATATAATAAATAGGGCCCAAATTCCTTCAACTGCATCCCTTAAGGATAAGTCCTCAATTCCACTTGTTTATCCAATATTTAATGAACATCTATTATATACTATATTCCAGGTGCTATTCTGTGTGTGTGTGTGTGCGCGCGCGCGCGCGTGTGTGTTGGCAGAAGGCAGCAGAAAAAAATGCCAGCAAAATCATACAAAAATTTTGGGAGAAGTGCGTTCTCATTTTTTCATTATTAAATCTTTTATTAGAGACCTCATCATGTATAATTACATCTCTATTATAATTCTGCTTAAGGAAATTATTTTCCCTCAATAAACACTGAGTTACTTAACACAGGAAATCTGAATCTAAAATTAATCCTTACCTGCAAGTAATCTGAAGAGTTGTATTAGCCATAATTGTAAGTATGTCTTTTTGTATGCTGAGTCTGGGTGGATCAAGGGAAACACTAGGCAAACCTAGAAACAAATTAAATAAATGAATGTAGTTGCCATTGAGTCAGACCCAATAGGAAACACCTTCTATAAACAATGCACACTCTATACTTTAAAAGGCCTCTTCAGCAATTCATTGTGTAAAACTGTGAATTTACTTTTCACCATTCCCAGTAAAAGTTCACAAGCTGTGTCATAACAGGAAGAATGGGCAGATGGTCATAAACCAACACAAAAGTTCTGCAATTCACGGAGCTAGGGTGGAGTTCCTGTTTTCCTGCATTGCCAACTTCAAGGTCTTACAAAAGGATATAGGACATTGAAACCAAATGAACCTTCATCTGATGATCTCACTCCCTTGGGAAAGGACCCACTGACATTTCTTATAAAGCATAGGATGCACACATTTGACTAAATTGCTGATTAATGAATACTACTTGGAGAGATTTCTATACAGTTCGTCTATGTACCCTGGAGGGGGGAGGAGTGCCCCTGACATTGTCTCATTTTCCTTTATCAATTTTCTAGTGCACTTCCTCTGGTAAATGAACTGCCAGAGTTGGAAGATGGTAGGTACATTAAAACTAGATGAGAAGAACTGAGGAAAAGAAAACATTTGCCAGTGTCCATGTAATATGCCCATTAATATACTTTTCCTCAGAGAATGAGACTAAAAAAGTATGATGCTAATGAATTACAATTGAGGAATCTCAACTTATTAAACAAAACTTTGAGCTTTCTGATACCAAGCTTGTAACACAAGAAAGCTGTCTTTACCTACAAATACAACGGGACAGATTCTCACCATGGGTCACTCCACAACAAGAAAAAACAGAGTTCTCTGTGAACAAAATGCAAAGAGCTAGTAAGTATTGAAAAACTGTCAGAGAAAGAAAAACCGTCCACCATGATAGGGCCTTAACTAATATCCAGATCTCCAAAACACCACCTTAAAAAGTGATGGATGCTGGGTAAGCACCAATCTTAATATGGTCCTTAAGTCATATCAACTAAGAACAAATGACTCTCTACCCAAAGAAAATGAAAACACTAATTCAACAAGATCCATGCACCCTTATGCTTATTGCAGCATTATTGACACTAGCCAAGATATGGAAATAACCCAAGTGTCCATCAATAGATGAATGGACAAAGAAGATGTGGTATATATACAAAGGAATATTACTCAGCCATAAAAAAAGAATGAAATCTTGCCATGCGCAAGGACATGGATGGAGTTACAGAGTATTATTCTAAGTGAACTAAGTCAGAGAAAGACAAGTACCAAAGATTTCACCCATATGTAGAATTTAAGAAACAAAACAAATGAACAAGGAAAATCAAAAGAGACAAATAAACATACACTCTTAAAAATGGAGAACAAACTGATGGTTGGTAGGGGGTAGATGAAATAGGCAAAGGGGATTAAGAATACACTTATCATGATGAGCACTGAGTAATGTATAGAATTACTGAATCACTATATTGTACACCTGAAATTAATATATCACTGTATGTTAATTACACTAGAATTTTCAAAATAAATAAACAAATAATTTTCAAAAGAGAACCAGTGATTCTCTAAGCCTAAACTGGCACTGATCTTGTTGGGTAAATAAGACAGTATTAGCAAATATGAAAAAGTATGAGTAAACAGAATGAGCACATACTGAGTGCAAATACCCAATATACTGAATCTGCGGACCCCAGTGTGAACAGCTACAGGTAAAATGAACAACTGATCACACATATTTCTACACACTCACCCAAATGTGCAAAATAGTTGCTGATATAATTGTAGATTTGTTGATCAATATCCTTGTTTAAAAAAAAAAAAACCAGAAATTAAGTTATATCAATAAATCTCAGAAACTAATTGGTATTGGTACTGACTTGTGTTTGGGGTAGTAATTCTTAAACTTTAGGATGTGTAAGATATCCCTAGCCCTACAAATCAGCATTTTAACAAGTATTTCAGGTGACTTGATCATACATGGTCTACGGGACACTCTTGGACAGCTATTGATCTGGGATATCAGGATCAATTAATCAGCACAGCATTTTCCAATATGGAAGGAAATAATTGCCCCAAAGTAGACAAACAATAAAGCAACGTGTTTAAAAGCAACAGAAAAGCCTCCCAACAATGGAGTCTCACTTTGTTTAAGAAGAGGAAAATGAAAACAACTTAGTTGGATGCGTACAAATATCAAACATGACTGGGAAGCACTAGGCTGAGAAACGTGTTGAAAACAGTACCTTAAGACAATTTGTACAATGATCCAAATGAGAAAGAGCCCATTATTTGGACACATTTATGTGAGGGAAAAAAAAATGGTAGTAAAGGCAAAGTTCTAAATAGTTATGTTCACCCTACAGCCAAAACAAGAGTTCTTGGAGATCTCTCATAAATTATCGTCCCAGATTATCTCACACTCTAGCCACACTTTCTTATGTTAAAAAAATTCATTAAAGATACGTTCTCCATTCATAGGAAGCTAAGACAACACCACACTATTCTAGAGACGTGCACACAACAAAAATCTTTTTCAGCAAGACTGTATCAATAATGATAATTTCAAATTCATATCCGTAGACCAACCAACGTTCAATTTTGTTTTGCTCCTTTAAGCTTCATTCATTTTCATTGGCAGGTTTAAGTTCCACTCTTCAGAAATTCTGAAGAAATAACTGTAAGAAGCGCATATGTTGCTAGTCCATAAAAAGCCCTTCTATGTTCAAATCCCCTAACCAAAATTAATTCATGTGTGTGCTATTACCCTTCCAGCTCAAAGACAGGAAGGAAAAACAACAGTGCCTCTGTCTCTAGAATTTGATGGCACCAATTATAGTCCAATCCAATTAAGTAAGTCACACACTCCAAAAGGGCAACCTCATCATTATATTCAGGGCAACCCGATTACAGTTACACTGCTGCGCTATGAAACACCCCAGGCTTAGAAGCAACTCACTTCTTTGTGGGATACAGAACAACCACATGTTCCACACTGTAAAGGGGGAGAGAGACGTCTTGTCAGGGACAAATGAGTGTCCACGGCGAAGCTGGCCCTGATGAACCAAGTCATTATCAAGAAAATTCAATAACTATAGACAGATGATCTTAACAGTGTACGAGTGTGTCTTTTTTAAGACTCTTATTTCAATATAAGGAACTTTCCCTGAATCATTTGACCTTTTTCTTTTTTTTTTTTTTTTTTTTTTCCTTTTCTCCACCCTCTCTCCTTTCTCACCCTCCAAAGAGTGGAAATCTGGAAATCCGCAAACTGTGGCTACAGAAAAGAGATACGAGAAGAGAGCGGGCAGGGGTGACGAGGAGCGCGAAGAGAGAAAGACAGACATTCACTGCACCAAGAGCATGTGTGTTCCTAATCCTGAAGGGGACTGAAATTTTAGGTGGCAAGGAAAGTGTTGAGTGGCGATGTATCCAGGTACGGAGTCCCGCAGAGTAAGTTTTCAGATCGTGAACTTCTGATCATGCGCTTATCCCAAAGACCAAAGCTTTAAAAGATGTCACTCTTTTACATAAGAAGGTGAGTGTTTCTTGAAGACATTTTGGGAAGCTGTCACAATCCCGAGTCCGAGCCCAATTTCACCTTCTCTCTGCAAGGAGAGCGGCATCCCGCACCAAGCAAGGAAAAAAAGTTTCCCTCCCCGAAATGCAGCTCATACAGTGGGTGTGTTTGTGGGTTCCAGCCAGAAGGGAACGGCACACCGGGGTCCCTGCTCGACTCCTACAGAGGCAGAGCCTAGTGCACGATTAGATCCGAGCGAACCGGCTTGCGCTCCCAGCAAGGCTTCCTTCCCCGAGTCCGGGCTAGTGCGGTGCGCCTAGCCGGACAGCGTTCCAGCGCCTGCTCCCGCCTGCGGGAACACCTCTGCCCTGCCAGCCCCGGGCGCCCGCCTTCCCACCCCCGCCTCCCGAAAGCCCGAGGGTGTGTCGGCTCCGCAGGACTTGCTCCAGCCGAGGCCCCTGTCGCAGACCAAAGTCGTGGAAAAGGAACTGCGCTCCGGAGACTACCGGCTCTCTGGATCATCTTGGGCCCACCAAAGAGCCTCAGTTTCCTCACTGGTAAATGAAACACCACAAAGTGTCAAGTCACTTCCAACTCTCCAGCTCTCTGAGTCTGAGTTAGATCCGGCCTCCAGGACCTCTCCGCATCCCCATCTCTCCGCCCGCACCCGACCTCTCCGTCTTCCTTCTGGGGAGTGGGCTCCTTACCCACAGAGGCAGCCCCGGTCTCCACGCAGAACCACAGAACGACGGCCAGCAGCGCCTTGCTCTCCATCCCGCACCTCGCGCCGGGCGCCCTGCCCAGAACTCGGGCGCCGGTTCTTTCTCCCCGGGCCTGCCGGGCGAAGAAGGCGCGGAGGTGGAACGCGCGCCGCAGCGCAGGACTGTGAGGCGCAAAGGGGAGGGTGCTCTGGCTCCGGCCACGACTTGCAGGGGCGTCTGCGGGTGCCAGGAGGAGAGGAAATCCCGGCTGCGCTACAGCTCTGGGCTTTCTGCGCGCAAGTGATGCCCCGCGCGGGCAGAGGAAACACAACCATCCACCGCCTGCTCTCCCGGGGTCCCGGGACTCAGTGCCGGGTGGGAGCGGAGGCCGAAACTCTAGAGCTTGGGGGCGGGGTCTTGAGGGGCGGGGCCGGGGCGGGGCTCCCCTCTGCCGCAGGTCCCGCCTCTCAGCCGGGTACCGGGCCTGGATCCCCAGCTCCCCTCGCCCACTGCATCTCCCCGTCTCCCCGCTGGCCTGGGACTGCATCTGCCCCCGGGTCGCCCGAGGCAGAACGTCCCAGGTGCAACAACTCCGTTGTTTATCTCCGTAGAGATAAAATGTAGCCCGTAACGGCTTCTGAGAAACTCCAAGCTTCAGTAGGTTGAGGCCCTCGGAGATGAGGGTAGGGGTGCAGACGGAGGGGAAAGCGCCGTGAGCGCAGGCGAGGGACACCGAGCTTCAGGAGGCGCGCCAGAATTTGGGACCGTCTTCAGCGCCCGCGCGTTCCCGTAGTGACTGGGCGACAGGCTGTGGATCAGCAGCAGCAGGTTGAAGCAACCAGGGAAAAGCAGATACAGAACCCAGGCGAATGCAGGATCGCAAACCGGCAGGCAGTGACTCCAGCCAGTACTGAGTGTTTTGCTTGGCCAGCAAAATTGTAGTTTAAAAATCTGAATCTGAATGTCTGTAGTCAGAATATACACATGCTCAGTTCTCCAAAGTTCCCCCTATTTCCTCTTATACCTGGCAGCTTCAAATGTTTTTAAGTTACCAGCCTAGCCCCCAAAGGCATTTAAATTTGAGACCCTGGCTTTCACCAAAAACCTGCATCAGGACTCCAGGGAGCTGTCAGTAGCCAGGGCCCTAGCATCGTGGCATGAGAGCCACCCATCCGTGAGTGAGTGAGTGAGTGAGTGACGTTCTCCTTGAGAAAGGGCTTTTGTCCACCGTGTTACCTGACAAGGACTACATGACTCTTCCTGGGCTTTTAAGCAGGCCCCTTTCCAGAACAGAGCTCCTAGCCAAGATACCCATAGGCCCAGGAGAAGAAGGCCGGCTTCACTGAAGCAATGAAGAGAATGCTCCCTGGTCCCAGACCCGGGGCATCCAGAACAGCTTACCAAACCTCTCCTCACACGACTCTCTCTGCATGTGTCGACTCCTTGTGGAGCTGTTTGGAGAAGGCAGATTCCTGTAGACATTTTTTTTTCCTTCTTTTCTCTCCATGCCTCCCCACACTTAGCAAGTGACATCGAACAACCCCTAACTTCATTAAATAGGGATCTTGCAGATCCCTCTGTCTTAAGGCACCATCCTTCAGGAGAGATGGAGAGGTAGAATTATTATTTCTGCATCTAGGCCAAACCCTGCTTCCTGAAATATACACCGTGAAGTGTTGCTTTTCTTCTTCTATGTTTATATTTGCTGTAGTTACTCTTCTGCTTTGCGGGCTCAACAACTGAAACACTTTAACTCTGAAATACAATGAATGTCTACGCTTAAGATTTCTTATCATATGAAAAAGTTGAGACTGAAAAGCCCTTCTTCAGCAGAGGCAAGCCTTTCACCTTTTTATTTTTCCCAAGCAAATGTTATGCACATATAGGTATAGGTGTATAGCCAAGGGTGGCCCTGGTGTAAATACCATGTTGGCATCTTTCACTTTAAATTAGAACTTGAAACTCACTCTACGTTGACCCATAAGGTTCCATTTTATTCTTTTTAATAGTGACACGATGCTCCACTGTAGAGATGTACTCATATTTAATCTAGGAGGTAATTATATTTGTCAGAGTCAGGAGTATCCTTAAAGAATCCCCTCCCTTCCTGCTAGTAAACTTAGCAAATAAAGCAGGACCAGCCCTGACAAAGCTGGATGGGGGGGGGGGGGGGGCGGGCAGGGGGGGGGGTGGAACCTGGTTTGAAGGAGGCCATTTCTTTCCATTTCTATCTCCAAACAATTCTTTAGGCTCAGGCTTATTTACAATTCATGACACTTCCTCTTCCAGGTCTCACTTAGGAAGATAGTGTCTCCTCCCAATGCAAACCAGAACCTGCAGGCCCATGGTAATAGCCCCCTTTAGCAGTCTTGGAGGAAATGATGCGTCTTTGATGGTCACAAGACCAGAATTTGGCAGGGTTGCAGTGAAATCAGTCTACCACATTCCCTCCCACACAGTACTTAGAAGTGCCTTATGTTCATGAAAAATGACAAAGTCTGTTTTTTTGTTTCTCTCTCTCTCTTTTTTTTTTTTTTTGA
This sequence comes from Herpailurus yagouaroundi, assembly GCF_014898765.1. Taxonomy (NCBI): domain Eukaryota; kingdom Metazoa; phylum Chordata; class Mammalia; order Carnivora; family Felidae; genus Herpailurus; species Herpailurus yagouaroundi. The sequence goes on along the minus strand of NW_024412376.1, from coordinate 124,255,948 downwards.
AAAAGGTCTAGTCGTTGGGCAACACCCTCCCATTATGTGGTACCACTGGAGTGATTTTGTGAGTTAATCCTGCAGTACAGGTACACCCACGCCCTATCAAAGTGCCCAAGTGTATCCAGTGCTCCTAGATAGGATTCAGACACATTTGGGAGTGAGGCAGCAGAGTGTCACTAAGTGCAGACCCTGGGGCCACACTAACTGGACTGAAGCCCCCTTACTATCCATGTGATCTTGACCCACTGACTGGTTGCCTACCTATGAAACATGAAGGATGATAATAGTACCTTCTTTGTTGGGTTTTTTTGTAAGAATTCAATGAGTTACTGCATGTAAGGCACTTAGAATAGGACCTAACAGCTGGTGAGCCCAGACCTAGCACATAGTCAGCATCTGATACAGTGGGAAGCAGTCTGTGAAGGTCAGTCATACCACACTGTGTGGCGTCCATCCTGCTACAGAGCTCTACACTGCAAATAAGGCTCATTAATCTGCAATGGCCATTTTTGAGCACCTACTATGTGCTAGCACTGTAATAGAGACTAGAGTGACAATGGTGAAAATAAAGGCAATATGAGCATAAATGAGTGGTCGTCACGTAGCTCCATCCAGGGCAAATTTAACTTAATCACAGAGTGCTCTGTATTCCAGCCACTTCTTTGGGTTTTGTGTACACAGAATATACATTGTTCATATCACCAGAGCACCCTACATAAATTATACTCTGTGACGCCAAATTTGGTTCTGGCACCACAAGTATTTTGGACTTCATATGTTAAAAAGTAAGACTACCAAAGTTTAATAATTGTGGAAGTTGGATGCCAAGTATGTATGGGTTCATTTTACTATTCCCTTTACTTTTACATATTTACAATTTGCTGTGATAAAAAAAATTTGTTTTAAGTAGCTATAACCAAATTGATGTCTGATCTATTACATTATCACTAACTTTTCCACTGTCGGTGTCTTGACATTACTTCTAGGAAACGGTGGAGGCAAAGAGGCAGATGGATGAGAATTTGCACTTTTTACTTCGTATGTTTCTATAACACTTTGTCAAAAGGAGAAAGTGTTACTTTTGCAGATAAAAAATATAAATCAAGATCAACTCTATGTTCTATTTTCAAATACTGCCATTTGTTGATTACATATTTGCATAACACTTTCTCATGTTTACTTCATTTAATTTGTTTCCAATATTCATTTATGCTGTAACTTACCAGAGCCTGTGACGACCTTGCCAGATGTTGGCTTGATTTCATAGCTTGTCAGTACTCATGACTATCATACCCTTCATCTCTCATTCACCTTCCTTACACACTTATATGTATTTCACCGTCTGTGTGACTTATATTTTTAACTTAAACTCAAAATAAATTTGTATGTTCGAGGGAAAAAGGCTATGGCACCACAAAGCAGGCTCACCTTGCATATTCCTATCAGTGGTTGGCTTTATTTGTAAAGTCTTATATCCTAATAAAATAAAGCAAACTCCTCATCCTTTTTGTGAAACATGAAACAGAATTTCATTAGTTGTCACCTGCAAAGGAAAAATCCCAGTTAAATATAGATGTCTATGTGCACTCCTGAAACTATCCCATATAGTTTTTTATTAGATCTTACGTAAGGGTTAATACAACACTTTTTTTACATGTAGAAGGCATGCAGGGAATTCAAATAATTAACTGAAAATTCACACAGCACAGAGACGTGTGAATTGTTAGAAAATAACAAAAGCAGACAACACTCATTGAGCACATCCTTTGAGCAGGCACTTTTCTGAATACTTCATCCCTTGCTTTATCCTTACAACTTCCCAAGAGGGCAGCAAGCACTATTAGCAATTCTTAGTGAAGAAGAAAAGTAAAAACAAGAAATCATTTATTTTTAACTACTTGAGTATTCCTTTGCCTTCCTAAAAGTCTTGCCAAAAAAGTTGTCTTATTTGTTTGCAAACAATTGATGCATAGTTTGCTCACCATTAGTTAATGACCTGATAAAAGTCAAGATGTTTTTTGGGCTTTTAAAGAAGGAGGGGCGCCTGGGTGGTTCAGTCAATTACATGTCCAACTTCAGTTCAGGTCATGAGTTCGAGCCCCACATCAGGCTCTATGTCGACAGCTCAGAGCCTAAAGCCTGCTTCAGATTCTGTGTCCCCCTCTCTCTCTGCCTCTCCCGCACTCTTGCCATGTCTGTCTCTTAAGGGTGAATAAACGTAAAAAAAAAAGTTTTTTTAAAAGAAGAGAAGGAGAAAGAGATTTGGGGAACACTTATTATGTGCCAGGTACTTTCCTTGGATTATCTTACTTTAATGTTCACAGTAAGAAGGCCATCTCAATGTAGAAGATGCTGTAATTATTCTCATAGTGGCTTGTGGCAGGGGCGAGGAGTGAGATTCACGAGGTTTAACTCTTCTATAATTTGACAACAAATGGTAGAATCAGAACTGAAAGGCAGAGAGGTATTAAACATTTAAGGCAGACCCCTCCAAGCACATAGATACAGCTTCTTATTTGAGGGCAGGTCCCTTCCAAGGGATGACGCTGAGTCAGTCAACACCAGTGGCTTCCTCAGCCTCTCTAGGATGATCACTTCCATTTTCCTGAGCAGATGGAAAGCCAAGGGTGACTTAGAGAATCACTCTCAGACAAATGAAAGAAAGAATGAAAGGCGGGTAATTAGATCTCCCCATCACCCACACCAGGAGTCCCAGCTTGACTGATCTTCACTTTCTACCCAACCTCTGTACCACTGATCTTTTCCTCTAAAGAAAGGTAGCTATTCCTATATACATAACCATTTGTGCATTTGGGGCATTTCTTTTCCATCATGGATTTTTTTATCCTTTAGTCTCCTAGGAAACCTTTATTCAACCTTCTTTACGCAGCTCAAATGTCCTTCCCAAGTGGTATGTTTTAGTATTTTGTTCAGCTGTTTTCTTCAATTGAAATCTTCCCAGAAGAAATAGGCAGGGTTTAAATCTTACCTGAGCAGGTAGTTGAGTTTAAAAGGATGGTTGTTAAAGACAGATACCATATGGTTTCACTCTTATGTGGATCCTGAGAAACTTAACAGGAACCCATGGGGGAGGGGAAGGGAAAAAAAAAAAAAGAAGTTAGAGTGGGAGAGAGCCAAAGCATAAGAGACTGTTGAGAACTGAGAACAAACTAAGGGTTGATGGGGGGTGGGAGGGAGGAGAGGGTGGGTGATGGGTATTGAGGAGGGCACCTTTTGGGATGAGCACTGGGTGTTGTATGGAAACCAATTTGACAATAAATTTCATACATAAATTTAAAAAAAAAGAAAAGAAAACCCACACACACACACACAAAAAAATAAAAATAAAAAAATAAAAGGATGGTTGTTAAGAAGCTCCTGGGTGGCTCAGCCTATTAAGCAGCTCGGATCATGATCTCATGGTTTCGTGGGTTCAAGACCCACATTGGGCTCTGTGACAGCACAGAGCCTGCTTGGGATTCTCTCTCTCCTCTCTCTCTCTGCCCCTACCCTGCTCACTCATGTGCACACACTCTATCTCTCTCAAAAATAAATAAATAAGCTTAAAAATAAAACTTTAAAAGAATGGTTGCTAAGTTTTAGTAAGAATGGTGAAATCCATGATGATGATGCTTATTTAATAAAATATATCTTGTCTACTACAGACTTACGGTGATATGTCTAATTAAATAGAGCTATTGTTAAAGAAACTATGGTGTGAAAATTATATGTGCTAGCTATGTATGTAGTATGTATCTTACATGATCATTCTTAAATTCACATTTATTTTTTTAATGTTTTTAATGTTTATTTATTTTTGAGAGAGAGAGAGAGAGACAGAGCATGAGTGGGGGAGGGGCAGAGAGAGGAGACACAGAATCCGAAGCAGGCTCCAGGCTCCGAGCTGTCAGCACAGAGCCCGATGCGGGGCTCAAACTCATGAACTGTGAGATCGTGACCAGAGCTGAAGTCAGATGCTTAACTGACTGAGCCACCCAGGTGCCCCTTAAATTCACATTTAAATAATGGTCATACATTTAATAAATATATCCAGAGCTATACTGAGTTTATACTTTGTCCTAGACAAAATAATATTTTGTTATTCACAGAGCTAGGAAATTTCTTTCCTTGTCCTATGTACACACAGCACTTATATGATATGATATATCATACATAATATAGTCATTATGTTTATATGAATGATTCTCCCTCAAAAGCAGAAATTAGATCAAATTCATTTTGCGCTGTCAGCACCTAACAGCGTCTGTGCATACTCACTTCTCATAACATGGACAAATTCCAAATAATTTTTGTAATTTTCTTTTCTGGTGGTCTTTGTTTCTGCTTTGCTTTCCCCCCTCCCTAGAATCGCATGCCTCTTGGGTATCCATCACAGTTATCTTTACAGAGAGTGAGTCGTTGAAATAAGGAGAACTCTACAACGGCAGCATAGACACAAACAGAATGAAAAAGGTCTTAATTTATTAAGCCGTGGTGACTGGAGTTTCGTTTTTGATTTTGAATAATGAGGGAAAGAAAAAAAGTGTTTATTAGATTTGCATGTTCTGTGCAAGAAATGTGTGATTTGAATTTCACGTCTGTGCCTTTTGCAGATTGTAACCATTTTCCAGTGAATTAAGACCATCTCCCCCTTTGAAAGCTTATCGAAATTTTCAAGAACTGAAGAATGAATTTTTTTTAAAAAAAGCCTTTGTTTCCCAGAGAATTGTTACAAGTCACTCATCCTTCACAGGAAAAATGTATACACTTCCAACCTAGTTATATGTGTTTGCAAACGTGAAAAATCCTATTCACATGTTGACAGAAGAGAGTGTTTCCCAGTAATGTCACCTCACCAGCATTAAGAGCTAGTCAATGACAGCAGAAAAGTTTTATGTTCTTTGTATATAAATATAGTCTCTAGACTTTCCAAAACATTGGTGAGTAGTCCCTTGAGACACAAATAAAAATTCTCTGAGCAGTGTTTGTGAATGTTCATTTCTAATACTTCACTACCTTGGTATACATAAAAGAGAAAGAAAGAAAGAAAGAAAGAAAGAAAGAAAGAAAGAAAGAAAGAAGAAAGAAAGACAAAGAAAGAATGGAGGGAGGAAGGAATGAAGAGAAAGAAAGAAAGAAAAAAAGAAAGAAAGGAAGGAGGGAGGGAGGGAAGAAGGAAGGAAGGAAGGAAGGAAGGAAGGAAGGAAGGAAGGAAGAGAAAGAAAAGAAAAGAAAGAAAGAAAGAAAGAAAGAAAGAAAGAAAGAAAGAAAGAAAAGAAGGAAGGAAGGAAAAGAAGGAAAGAAATAAACAACTCACCAAGGAAAACCTCACACAGAGGGAAATTTTTAAAAAAGATAAAAAATACAAACTCAGATCTAACTGATAATCATCCAAAAATTGGTCAGGCTGGTTATAGGCAGATGAAAGGCCATAAGGGAGTCATTTCATGCATCTGACCACATAATATAAATAGAAGTTCCAGATGTGGAGAAAATGAGTCTAGTAACAAAGCAACACATCGAAAATATTAGACATTAAAATGGTCTTTGGATTGTATACAAAAACACATACATTTTCTTACCCTAAGACAGCTTGACCCTGTTTTTCTCTAAAGCTACTTTGTGGTCTATTACTTTTACCTTTCCTTCATCAGAGAAGCTCTTGAAAAAGCAGAGGTCATCCTTCACCTTCTCTCCTCAAGCACAATAGCTTCTTCCAGGTCTTGACCTTGCCCAGCATCTCCACACCATCCATTCCCCTGTCCACCCCCTGCTGAAGCTCCTCCTTTGGTGGACGTTCCTAATATTGTACATGCCTACCTCTCCATCCAACCCCTTTCAGGGAAGTGGCTCCTTTGCTCCACTCTAAACATAGGGAATCTCCACATCTACTTCGGTCATTGTCCTGTGTGCTTTTCCATGACTTTCTCAGGGATCTCACCCTCCTTTGTGCCATCAGTTATCTCCTTTGTGGGAATCACTTGCAAAATTATGTTTTCCAGCTCTGATTTCCTGCTGTAACTCCAGACTGTCATCTCCAACCCTTCCTACACATCTCCAAGTGTATGTTACACCGGTCTCTAAAATTCAATGTATTCAAAACTGAACTCTTTGTCTCTCTACTCCAGCTTTCTCAAGTGCAGAGTCCTTCTACACACTTATACTTCATATCTTGCAGGCATGAATATTCCCCTGCCTTTCCCCTTCCACCCAAATGCAATCTGGTCTACATTCTTTACGTCTCTCATATTCCACCCCCACTTTTTGTTCATCAGACTGCCCTGATTCATGAATTCATGACCATTTTTCCTTTGTCCGGGAATATTCCAATCCATCCATCACTCTGCTGCCAGAGTTATCTTTCTAAAACACAAGGTTTAGCTGTCTTTTATCTTTGACAGTTGGCATTTACACACAGCATAAAGCCCCAAACCCTAAGCCTGGTGTTCAAAGGCTTCATTCTTTGTCTGCTTCCTGTTTTTCTAGGTTACCTTCCAGTATACCACATACATATTGTATATTCCAGCCAGACAGGGTCCACTGACTACTTCCAGAAAATGTCTTATAGTCTCTTATCTCCACCAGGCTTATGCCCAAGGTGTTCTCCTTGCTTGGAATGTACTGCATTCTGGTACCTGCCCTTAGGAGGCTGACATCCCTTCAAAACCAGGCCCTGAAAGTTTCCTCCATTCCTTCCTTTCCTGTCCTGCCCATGTGAATTACTGTCTCTTTGCCTAAACAGTAAGACTTCTTGGGTTGCAAGCAACAGAGAAGCCAACCTGAGCTAGCTTAAATGTAGAGGATCATGTTGCATTAAGTTAGACTGGCTTCAGATACTTTTTCCATAGTCTCAGCGTGTCATCCTGCCATTTTTCTGTGATTTTCTCAATCCTACTCTCAGAGTCTCATCATAGTTGCGGAAAAAAAAAAAAAATGGTTGCACATCCTCACAACACACTGTCCGTAGAAAGAGAAAGTTCTTTGCCGGAAGTGCTTGAGAAATACTAAGGAAGACTCTTTGTCTTCAGCAAGTGTCTCCGTGCATCTTATTTGCCTACATCCCTACACCAGTTACCAGGGGCCATGTCTTAGCCCATTCAGGCTACTAGAACAAGACGCCATAGACTGGGTTGCTCTTAATCAACAGAAACTTATTTCTCACAGTTCTAGATGCTGATGTCTGGGGAGGGCCCACTTCCTGCTTCATACGGAGGTATCTTCTTGCTACAACCTCACAGGGTGGAAGAGGCTGAGAGGGCCCTCTGGGATCTTTTTTATAAAAACACTAATCCCATTCATGAGGGTTCCACCCGCATGACCTAATCACCCCTGAAAGGCCCCACCTACCAATAACATCAACTTTGGAAGTAAGAATTTCAACATATGGATATGGAGGGATGGGGGGACCTGAACATTCAGGTCGTAGGAGGTGGGAAGAATGCCAGTAGGCTTAGATCAATTAGAGTCCACCCCTGCAATTCAGAGTGGGGTTGATAACATCAAAACATATTATTGAAATGGAGAAGGGATTATTTCTGAAAGAAAAATCTCAAGGATTTTTAAAAAGCAAGGGGGAATGGTTGTTAAGGAGACAACCAACCAATGACAATGTTCCTCATACTCCAAGAACCCATTATTCAATATCTGTTGTAGCGTATGTGATACTCTACTTTACATCAGATTTATTTGGGTTATGTGTGTCTTGTCTTCCCCAACATATTGTGAGATAGAGGTCAGGCTTAGTGCAGTTTTCATAACTGTTTTCTTTAAACTTCCAATTAATTGAAGACATGACTTTTCATTCTTGCACTGAAATACATCCCCCTCATCCAATGGTTTTATCAGAGCAATAATCAACATTTACTAAGTTACCATGTGTCAGCCTTGTTGTAAGCACTTTATATGTGTTGACTCATTTAATCCTCATCACCAACCTACAAGGTAGGTACTATTACTCTCTTTATTTCATAGATATGGAAAGTAAGGCTCAGAGAAGTTAAGTAACTCTCCCAATACCATGTAGCTTGTGTGGTAGAACCAGGGCTTGAGCGAGAGCAGAATGAATCCAAAGTCACACATAAGAGAAGACTCTTACACTTGTTCATCACTCAATAAAATACACCTCCTGGTAAAATAGTCACGAAAGCTACTTCTGTCTTTCAACTCCCCCATTCAGAACATCTCACACTCTTGTCGATTACTCTTTTGTAACATATCTGTTCTTTCTAATTTGTTCTTATATTAAATAGACCATCTAAGTTTTGACCATCTCTTTTTTTTTTTTCAATGTTTTTTATTTATTTTTGGGACAGAGAGAGACAGAGCATGAACGGGGGAGAGGCAGAGAGAGAGGGAGACACAGAATCAGAAACAGGCTCCAGGCTCCGAGCCATCAGCCCAGAGCCTGACGCGGGGCCCGAACTCACGGACCACGAGATCGTGACCTGGCTGAAGTCGGACACTTAACCGACTGCGCCACCCAGGCGCCCCCTAGTTTTGACCATCTCTTGACTAGGCTTCTAGAAAAATATATTTGAGGATCAATCAATCTCAGATGTTCAGCCCAAACTATCCTCTGTGCCTCAAGACTCTTCTTCCTGACATAGTGTCCAATATCAAATGTTTCATGTCTTTCAGCTCATAATCATGAGAGATTAGAACCATGAGGAAATAATGCTGGGTCATATTTGGAGTTCCTTCTGACAATAATTCTTATGGGACAGTGTGTCAGTTGACTCCGTAGTGCCATTCATCTTGTGAGATGAAACTCATAGAGCAATGGGGGCCCTCAAGAGATTATACAACCCAGTCTCCTATCTTCAGTCCATGAGTCATGAACTTTTAAAGAGAGATTTGTATGTGCGTCTTGAGCCATGTGCTTCTCCACAGCCACACTGGGCAACACAGAATTTCTTCTAGCATGTGACTGTGACAGAGTCTTCCCAAGATGTCCATACCGGGAGGTTTTGCCCAGTATATATTTACATTTATTTGTATACAGTAAATGTACCATTTACATGGTATATATTTACATTTATTTGTATACAATTGTATACAATTATATATTTATGTGTTATTTATGTTATATTTTTTACATTTATTTATATACTTATGTAATATATTTTATTTTTAATTCAAAATGTTGTTTCTTAATTCATTTATTAGGCTATTTATCAATGTCAAACCAGGAGTTCTCAATCCTGACTTCACATTAGAATCTCCTGAGGCCAGGGAGCTTTGAAAAAACTGGTACCTGGCACTATCCTACATCAAATGAATCAGAATCTCTACGAGGAAAACCTGGCCAACAGACTGTTTTGTGTGTTCGAATGTGATTCTAATCATTCTCATCTTGTTAAACTCTTGTTCATGAGGACAGAAAATATTCTTCTGCAACTTGGAAGCAAAAACATCATAGCTCCAGAACACCTCAGCCATTGAATCCTATCGTCATAGGGAGCTTTCTAAAGAGTACCAAAAATATGTGAGAAATTGTAAAGGTATGACTCAGTAGGACAAAATAACTTAGCAAACTCAAAATAATTTTTAAAAATATTCAACAAAAAACTAACTACAGAAAATGGCTAAACGTAGCAAAAAAAAAAAAAATCTATTTAATGTGAAATGTAAGCGCATTTTAATGTGTTGGCCATGATCCAGCATGAAGCTTCCGAAAGTAAGAATATCCACAATACTAGAAAGTCTTAAAACACCCTTGAATATTTCACATTACAATTCAATATATTTACTACATGAAATGGTCCTATCTATGGCTGAAGAAAATACCAAGAAAGTGGGGGTCTGAAGTCAACAGTCTGGTAAGAACAATTTATTTTGATAGAAAGAATTACAACTCTCCGGGTCTTAGCTTCAAACAGAAGATAAGCTTTTTACATTTACCAAAGAAATTCTCCCATTTTTTCTGAGTTATGCTTTTTGTTAAAGCTATACTGAATGAAAGAACTGCTTGGGGGAGGTTGGGAGGGAGGCAGACACCAAAACTGAGTTTTAACAAAGATGAATCATTCCAATCAGACTCTCTGATCTAGAAACACTGCTAAATGCAATGTAGCTCCCCCTGCCTAGCTCCTAAAGTCAAAAGCTAAATCCCAATGAATGGGAGCAATCTGTAGTGCTGGCTCTTATATCCAGTTACAAGAATTCTCCAGGGTCTAAAATGAGAACCTCAGACTACAACAATCTTTAAAATTCTTTTTGAGCTTGTGTTTCAAAAAGTTTTAAAATGTCCAAAAACAAGTTTTAAAATGTCTGTATGTGTGTGCTTGTGTGCAAACAGACAAAAAATTACACATCATGTTTTCACAGTGATTATTCCTCAGGAAGAAAAATATGGATGATTTATATTTTCTTCAAGAATCACATAATCCTTTTCATACATGTATGCATAGAAGTCCTGAAGGCCCCACATGAAACTTGAAAATAATTACCCCTGAGGACCAGGATGATGATGGGGGCAGAGAAGAGATTTCATTTGTTACACTAAACTCTTACACTTCATGAATATTTTCATTGGTAAGTTATATTTTTTTTTTTTTTTTTAGTTTTTTAAGTGTATTTATTCTGAGAGAGAGAGAGAGAGAGAGAGCATGTGTATGGCCGTATGGTGGGTACGAGTGGGAGAGGGACAGGGAGAGAGGGAAAGAGAGAATCCCAAGCAGGCTCTGCACCGTCAGCATGGAGCCCAACGCCAGGTTTGAACCCACGAATATGAGCCGAAATCAAGAGTCAGATGCTTAACTGAATGAGCCACCCAGGCGCCCCTGTAATTTTAAATTATAATTGAAGTAACAATAAACTTGATAATAAATTCTGAATTTTTAAAAAGCGGCCTAAGACCATACTCATCCTCTCTAATCTGCAAGTGTCTTTATTAACATTCCATTTGCCCAGGTGGGTAAGAGAATGTGAACCTAAGTGCAAGGTCCTATGCCTACAGGGAATGGAATAGTTCTCTCTCTCTCCTCCTGTGTTCCATGGTAATGCCGAAGCAGAATCTTGACCTCAGAGGACTCATAAATTATCATTAGTAATTCATTTTAAAAGTTAAAATGTATCATGCTCCTGCTGTACAAACTTTTTTTTTTATATATTATTGTATTTTCTCTTCAAAACAATCCTATGAGGCTCAGAAAATTTAAGCATCTTTGACAGCCAACACCACTGGTAAATGGAAGAACTGGGATTTAAATCTGTATCTTTTGGCTTCACAAATCTGTGTCCTTAAGTGGACAGAAATTAAAATTATGAAACAATCAAGAATTTTGAATAGTAACTGGATATCTTTCTAAGTTGGCAATATTTCTGCTGACATAATTTTCTTAAACACTGTGTAGTTCTCCTACAACGCTTCTTGAGATTTACTCTATTCGTCAAAATCCACATCCACGAATCTCTTTGAGGTGACTATTTCTCTACCTTGGGCTTCTGTTGAGATTGCTGGGAAATAATAGCCTTGAAGTTTCTTAGAAGCTCAGTTGTTGTTGTTGTTCTGTTTTATGATCATTATTTGAATTATTTTTAAAAAATTTTTTAATTTGTTTTAGAGAGAGAGCACAAGTGGGAGAGAGGGGCAGAGGGAGAGAGAGAGAGAGAGAGAGAGAGAGAGAGAGAGAGAGAGAGAGAGAATCTTAAGCAGGTTCCACCTCTAACCTGGAGCCCAACATGGGGCTTCATCCCACAACCCTGGGATCATGACCTGGGCGGAAATCAAGAGTCAGATGTTCAACCAACTCAGCTACCCAGGTGCCCCAGAAGCTCAGTTGTTTGACTGAATAAGCTCTGAGACATCTTAGATCTTTCTGCTAAACTTTCTGCCTCTAATGTCCAGTAATATTTTCCTTTAGGCTCACATTGACAGCATTCTCAAATGCCATTAAGCTTTTGTTCCAATGTCATCAATAGTCCTTTTTTTAAAAAAATACAATTCCTCCTACATGTATATATTTTAATGGTTTAACAAAATTTTATGTGGGAAAGCTTCAATATATAAGGTTTGGTCTATGTTATATTTTTTATTTTATATTGGCTGATTGATTGGTTGCAATTTTTTTTATTGATGCCTGTTCAATTCTTCAGCATAGGTCCTTTATTCATTATAAGCTCCTAAATAACTATCCCCATGACTGGAAAGGGGGGAAATTCCTTAAAATATATTCTGCATGACTTCGAAGGAAGGAGTTTCCTCAAAATATACAGGGGATTCACATTAACTTACATGTAAAGGCTGCCAATAATACTTGTTTAATTAATTTCTTATAGGAGTAACATAAGAATATTTAGTCTTGAATGGCCAGTCCTAAAGACATTTTTCTCTTTCCAGTCTTCCATATTTGTTTAAAAAGGAAGTATAGTACTATAGTGGAGGGACCGGGAGCTTTGGTGCCAGATGAACCAAGATAGAATCTCAAAGCCAAACAAAGATACCACAAGAAAAGAAAACTACAGCTCAGTATCCCTGATGAGTATTGATGCACAAATCCTCAACAAAATGAAATTCATTTTGCAAACTGAATTCAACCGCACGTTAAAAGGACTATATGGCATGACCAAGTGGGATTTATCCCTGGGACTCAAGGATGTTTCAACATACAAAAATCAATTAATGTGGTGCACCACATTAACAGAATGAAGGATAAAAATCACATGATCATGTCTTCAATATTCTTTAGGCTTTCACTAATATACTTCTCAAAGTCCTGACAGCCTCTTCTGACCATCCCGTTCAAAAGGCACCGGCACATTTTAAAATATTTATTATGGCAGCACCTCACTTCTAGGCACCAAAAGCTGTTTTAGTTTTCTATCAGTGCGTGACAAATTACTCCAAAGTCTAGTGGCTTCAAACAATAAGCATTCATTATTGCAAAGTTTCTGTTGTTCATGAGTGTGGTTCACGAGTTGGGGAGTAGTTTAGCTGAGTGGTTCTAGTTCCGGGATTTTAAAGAGGTTGCAGTCAAGATGTCAGCCAAGGATACAGTCCTGGGATGGTCTGACTAGGGCTGAAGAATCCTTTTTTTTTTTTTTTTTTCAACGTTTATTTATTTTTGGGACAGAGAGAGACAGAGCATGAACAGGGGAGGGGCAGAGAGAGGGAGACATAGAATCGGAAACAGGCTCCAGGCTCTGGGCCATCAGCCCAGAGCCTGACGCGGGGCTCGAACTCACAGACCGCGAGATCGTGACCTGGCTGAAGCCGGACGCTTAACCGACTGCGCCACCCAGGCGCCCCTGAAGAATCCACTTCTAATGTGACTCACTCACATGACTACTGAAGAAGGACTCTTCAGTATGAAGAATGTCGGCAGTCTCCATAGGGTTACGGAAGTGTCCTCATGACACGGAAGTCGGCTTTCCTAGAGCAAGAGATCCAAGATAGCAAGGTGGAAGCCACAGTGTGTTTTATGATCTAGAACTGGAAGTCATACACTGTCATGTGCACACTATCCTACTAGTTACATAGTTCAGCCCTATTCACTGTGGGAGGACATTAATACCAGGGCTTGAATATCAGGAGATCAAGGTCATTAGGGATCATCATGGATTTGAGTATCGTTTCTCTCATCAGTGCTTTATAGTTTTCAGCATCCAAATCTTGATCATATTTTGATAGATTTATCCCAAAGTATTTCATGTTCTTTGATGCCATTGTAAATAATACTATTGTTTTAATATATAATTATTTTGTGCTACTATATAAAAAGTGCAATTAATGTTTATATTTTCCTTGTAACCTCTGCCCTTGCTAGATTCACATGTTCAGGGAGAGAGGGAAAGAGTAAGTTCTTTGGAATTTTCTATGATAATCATATTTCTGTGAATAAAGACAGTTTTATTTCTACGTTTCTGCTTTTATTTGTTGGCCTTATTACCTAGGCTAGCATCTCTTATGTAATGTCAAATAGAAATGATGAAAGAGGGCATCTTTACCTCATATCCATACATGAGGAAAAAAGTACAGTCTTTTATTATTAACTATAATGTTATAAATTTTTCATAGATTCCTTTTATAGAGCCAAGGAAGTTCCCCTCTATTCATAATTTATTGGAAATTATTATGAACGGACGTTGAATTTTGTCAAATGCTTTTCCTGAATCTACTAAGATAATCATATGATTGTACTGGCAAATTGCATTGATTGATTTTTGAATGTTGAACCAACCTTGCATTCCACTTGGATATGATGTGCTATTTTTTTACATTTGGCTAGCTATGATTTGAAATTATTTTGTTAAGGATTTTTTAATACATGTTCAAGAGGAACACTGGTCTACAGTTTACTTTCCTTGGAATATCTTTCTCTGGTTTTATTATCATGGTAATGGTAGTCTTATAAAATTAGTTGGGAAGTGTTCCCTTTTCTTCTATTTTTCTGTACCATTTATATTTACAAGTGAAATGGTATTATTATCTTAGATACTCAAAATTAATTTGGGATAGAGGGAGGGATGAATGTGAGTGTAAATAAAAGAAGATAGGCTGCAAGTTGATCATTATTATAATAAGTTTAGCAATAGGTATATGGGGATTTGTTACACTTGTCTCTGCTCTTTGGTGCATGTGTGAAATTTTCAATAATACAATATTTCCTCTTAAAAATAAATCAGTGTCCTTTCCACAGCTCTATCCTACTTTCCAGTTAGTATGCTGAGAGAGGAGGGTGTCCTAAAATTTGAGCAAAAAGGGAAGCAGAGCCTTAGACACTGAGAGTTCCCAATTCTTTTAAAGACTGGACTGGTCATTAGTATCCAAATGTGTACTGAGAGAAGAGTAGGATAAATCAATTATAACTTCAATGTAGATGTGCGATTTAAGACAGTCTTAATTTCTTGGCTATTTCAACTAGCTTTAACACATTCTATCATATATATATATATATATATATATACACTCTATATTATATTCTATATTATTCTATCTATAATATATTACTATTCTATAATATATTCTATATTATATATATTTATTCTATTATATATATACATGATATCCTATCATATATAATGCAATGGCTTAACAAATTCTATCATATATATTATCACATAATGCAATGGTTGTCAAATATTAACATGCATGAGAATCACTTGAAGGACCTCTTAAAACAGAGACTGTTTAGGTCAGTGAAAAAATTCTGCATGGTCCTATAACGGTGGATACATGGCATACATTTGTCAAGACCCATCCAACATACAACACCAAAAGTGTTGCCCTAATGTGAACTAGGAAGTTTGGATAGTAATGATGTGTCAATGTTTGCCATTTGTGACAAATGTACCACTCTGGCTGGGAGGTTGATAGTGGGGGAAGCTGTGCATGGAAGCGGGGGGTATATGGGACCTCTACTTTCTGCTCGATTTAGTGTGAACCTAAAACTGCTGTTTAAAAAAAATCTATCTTTTTTTAATTTGAGTGTAGTTGACCCACAACGTGACGTTACTTTCAGTTGTACAACCTAATGACTCAACAACTCATACGTTATGCTATGCTCATCACAAGTGCAGCTGCCATCTGTCACCACACAATGCTATTTTATACCATTAACTGTATTCTCTATGTTGTTACCTTTTATCCCCATGACTTCTCCATTCCATAACTGGAAGCCTGTATCTGCCACTTCCCTTCACCTATTTTGTCCATCCCCCACCCTCTTCCCCTCTAACCACCATCACTTTGTTCTCCGTATTTATAGGTTTGATTCTGCTTCTTGTTTGTTTATGCACTTGTAAAAATAAAATCCATTTAAAAACTGACAATGAAAACACAGGTTGTTAAACTCCATCTTAGTTTCTCATGCAGTAAGTTTGAGGTAGAGCCCAAGAATCTGCATTTCTAATGAGCTCCCGGGTGATCATGATGATGCTGGTCCAGCAACCACAAGAGAATTCCTGCTTTACTGTAAAGCCTCCAATGTTAGAAATTTTAAGCTTTCTCCAATTTAAACCCTGGGTTCAATCTAAACAGAATATTATTTAGTTCACAAGCCACAATGACTCTAAGTTCTGCTTGATTCATTTTGGCAAATTTTGTCTGAATACATACCATGTACCAAGCCCTCTGTTAGCTCCTAGAGATAACAAGAATATATATATATTGCATTTTCCTTGCCATTGAAGATTTTATAGTCTGGTGTCCTTATCTTTAGTCCTGTTTATTAATTTTAGAAAATATTTTGTTCAATTCTAATAGGCTGTTTCATTTGTAATAGATCATTTTAACTTTCCTTCTGCAAAATAAATCAACAGTTGAGTTCCGCTTTTAGTATAAAATATTACAATGCTTTTCCACATCTTGATCTTAAAACATAGTCCAAGACCTCCCAGTTGCTCTCAGAAGGGACCTTTTGAAATCATCTCATTCATTCACCCACCCTCATTTTACAGTTGAGGAAGCAGAAGCCTAGAAAAATAAGGTAACTTTCCCAGAGTGACTAAGCTGGTAAGTAGCAGGGCTAGAACTAAATCCATAAGTCCCTGGACTTCTAATATAGTGATCTTTCCATGATATCTGGACTCATGAGTTAAATGTCAACATCAAAAAAATTATAGGGGCACCTGGGTGGCTCAGTTGGTTAAGCATCCAACTTTTGATTTCAGCTCAGGTCATGATCTCATGGTTGTGAGATCAGGCCCTGCATTGAGCTGCGCATTGAGCATGGAGCCTGCTTGATATTCTCTCTCTCCCTTTCTTTCTGGCCTTCCTTGGCTCGCACACCCACATGTTCTCTTTCTCTCTCTCTCTCTCTCTCTCTCTCTCTCTCTTTCAAAAAAAAAAAAATGGGGCGCCTGGGTGGCGCAGTCGGTTAAGCGTCCGACTTCAGCCAGGTCACGATCTCGCGGTCCGTGAGTTCGAGCCCCGCGTCGGGCTCTGGGCTGATGGCTCAGAGCCTGGAGCCTGTTTCCGATTCTGTGTCTCCCTCTCTCTCTGCCCCTCCCCCATTCATGCTCTGTCTCTCTCTGTCCCAAAAATAAATAAACGTTAAAAAAAAATTAAAAAAAAAAAAATGGGAAGGAAGCCTGGCTGTCTCAGTCAGTTAAGCGTCCAGCTCTTGATTTCAGCTCAGGTCATGATCTCACAGTTTGTGAGTTAGAGCACCACATCAGGCTCAGTGCTGACAGTGCAAAGCCTGCTTGGGATTCTCACTCTGTCTCTCTCTGCCCCTCTAATGCTCACTCTCTCTCTCTCCAAATAAATAAATAAACTTTCAAAAAAGAAAAAGAAAAAATTATAGATTCCCATTATCAAGAATATTTCACAAATTTCAGTGGAATGTCACAATTAAATTAAACCATTGAAGCTCCTTGTGAATTAAAGGAGAAAAGGGAGAGAGAGAAAGATGAAGGGATGGAGTGGTGGTGGTAGTCATAGCAACGGCATTTGTATGGTCGTAAAATAGTAACAGTAGCAGATAACTTCCTAGGTGCTACTTACTGAGACTTTCTTAGAACATTCACTCTTCTCAATAACCCGGTGAGTTATGTACCACTACGGTACCCATTTTACAGATGACAAAACTGAGGCCCAAATAAGTTTAGTAAATTATCCAAAGAGACACAGCTTGTGCACGAAACTGCATCTAATGGTCTTGGGCATAACGAATCCCCCAAATGTAACGTAACTCTGCTAGGAGGAGGAATTAAGTAATAACCATTCTGTGGAGTTGCATAGTTCTTCAAAGCCCCACGTCCTTTTTGGAAAGCTTAACAAATCTCAGTGAGATAGCTGAAAAACAAAGGAAATTTCAAATTCTTCCTTCTCTGCCTGTTAATAACAGATTTAACAACTCTAGTCTTCTGAACAGGTCAAATATTAAATTAAAAACAATTCTTCTGCACTTGGGATTCATAAATAGGTCAATAGGCTCCGCCGGAGTGGAGCATGGACCAAGTACACACACAGAAAGAGACACGTACACACATACACCCCTTCATTCAATTACATGTATAAACAAACATCACCTTATGCCCTTGGGAATTATTTTTAGCTATCTCAGCCTAACTGGTTTCGCTTGGCAGCCGACAACCCCTATGGGTGGCACCTAGTCCCTGTGAAGTGCTTCCTTTTCCCAGAACTGAGACACTGGCACCACATACCTCCTTGCCCTTCTCAACATCTGTTTCTACTTCTGTGCCAGCCAAGGCCGCCTGACCTGTGAAAAGAAACAAAACAAAGGTTCATGGGTTCATGGTCATTGTCTACCAAAATGTCTACCAAATGTTGTGGTCCACCCAGACCCTAGAAACACAGGTTGGGAAACTCAAATGAGATGTCAAGCATTGGTCCACCTTAGGAAGGAGCTATGGTGGAAAAAATGTCCCTTATTCATCTGTTGGTGTTAACAGAGAATAAGGTAGAGCTGGAGTCCAGAGAAATCAATTTGTAAAGTGAGTAAGTGTTCACTGTCATTTCCAAAGCACTGCAAGTTACCCCGGAGGTGCTACAAAGTATACAGAGATAGAAAGCTTGCCATGAAAATGTTTATAAGATGAGCACGTCAGAACACATAACATTAGAAAATAAACATGTAAGGCTACATACATAGCATATCAAATTTACAGGACCAGTAATAAGCATCACAGGCATTCCTTAGAAGGAGCAAAAGTGGGGCTGAGATGACAGGTAAACCTTCAGTGGAGACACTTGAAGAAGAAAATAAAAATAACTCATTTTGTGACAAATGAAATCACTTTTTTTGGTTTACCAAATGAAAAGTACCAAGTCACATATCTCCTAAGAGCTGAACCTCAGGGCATCCAAGAAAACTTTGTCCATATTTCCTAAATGTATTTATTTTCCACTTCTCTTCTTTTCCTATACTCAGCCTTCAATTACCTATAGCAGTTAAGGATAGAGACTAAAGAGGACAATTCTAGGGATATGTCGTGCCCTTTATTCTTGCCACCAGACTCCGTTTCCAGTTTTTAAAACTATTACCAGAGTTGTGGAACAAACACCAGAATGTAGGGATTTAAAGATATACACGTACAGGTCTACAAAGTTTCTATAACAAGGATATTCATTATGGTATTAGATGATTTGAAGGCTTAAAAAATGGAAACAACCTCGATATCTATCAACAGGGAGGAGTTAACTATATTGCTAATGGAAAAAACAAACTGCCAAGCACATGCGTCTCATATGATCCCAGTTAGTTAAAACAAAGAAGGACATCTGTACCTCATGAACACATTTCACACACACACCAGGTCCAGAGGCAATATGAGAAATTGGTAACAATGCTGATATCTGTGAGCTTGGCAGCTGCCTTTTATTTTTTATTATTTTCTGTGCTGCTGGAGATGTTAAATACAAGCTACATTTATACGTTTAAGAAAATAGTTATTAATACGCACGTATGTACATGTGTAATATTTACCTTTTGGCTTTTCAGATACTGTGCTTGATCAACAAATGACCTAGAATCGTCCACTCAGAGTCAGGCAGAAGATCCACAAAAGGGCCATTAAAAGAAACATTATGCATGAAGAATGGTCATTACACACAGATATTTTAATTTGAGAGTATTGGTCACTGCCTCACAAAAGATCAAGTTTCCCTCAAGCAATAGATGAATGAGTATTTTGACTTCTTGGCCATAAGAAATAGTTCAAAACCTCAGAAGCGTGAATTTCAAAGCTGAAACAACACGTGGATCATGGAACTGATCACAAATTGACAGGCGACAGTCTTAAACCGGGAAACATGCTGCTATGATGCTCTGTTGGCTGAAGACACTGTGACGGTTGCCAGCCTTGAACAAGATTGAGGAGTGCTAGATGTCCACGTGGCCTTTCTACTTCTTTGTGTGCTGGAGCTCTGAGCAGGGCGGCCAGATGGGCTCAAACCCCTCGCCTGGGATCTGGAGGTAGATGGGAGGGGCTCAGCCCGTTCTGCTGATGCACCAGTTCAGGGAAAGTTGACGCAGCCCTTTGCCTTCCTCTTGGCTTGAATCAAGTCAGGAAAAGTGGTTTAGACTCAGTACTTTCTCTGCTCTCCTCAGGGTCCACATGTTTCCTGACCCTTGACCTTTTTTTTCTGTCCAAGGGCAGTCACCTGCACATAAGCATCGCTGACAATGACTTCCTGCCCATCTCCGTGTCCTGGACCCATTTTTGCACTTCATCAGTCTGCCCACATCTTCTGCAGATCGTTTACATCGTGTCCAGCCCTTGTTGGCCACATCATCGCCTTACCATGTCGCCAAGCTGCTTTTCTTGTTTAACAGCAAGAGAAACTTTGAAAATGGAAGAGTCGGAGGAAGGGAGTCTCTAAAAACTGATGAGCTAAGTTACAACCGTGAAACAGAATCTCCAGGAAATTATTGTAATTAAAATATGCCCCAGAATTCACTCGTTGGAATCTGACTACAGAAACACTAGCACTAGTATGAAAGGTCGTGTGTACTAGGTCAGTGCGCAGTCTTCAGTGTGATAGGAATCTCCCGGGATCTTGTTAAAATGCAGATTGAAATTCAGTAGGTTGGGGCTGGAACCTGAGATTCCAGAGATCTGTAAATCTCCCAGGTGATGCCAAGGCTGTTAAGCCATGGACCACACCTGAGCAGCAAGGCTGTTTATTATAGCACTGTCCATTAAAAAAGTAAATTAATAACCAGAAATAATGAGTGAACACTCATCAATAGGCTCCAAAATTACAAAACATCCATATCATTGAGTATTACTCAGGCATTTAAGATATTGAAATAAAGGAACACTGACTTGGAGGGACTTCCACATGGAACATACAGAAAAATAGTAAAACATGGTCCTGTTCTTTTTTTTTTTTTTTTTTAGTCTTTACTTATTTTCGAGAAAGAGAGAGACAGAGCTTGAGCAGGGGAAGGGCAGAGAGAGAGGGAGACATAGAATCCGAAGCAGGCTCCAGGCTCCGAGCCGTCAGCACAGAACCCGTGGAGCTCAAACTCGTGTACCGGGAGATCATGACCTGAGCCGAAGTCAGACACTCAACCGACGGAGCCACCCAGGCACCCCTAACGTGATTCTGTTCTTGTAAAGTAGTGACAAAAATCCCATTTGTGTATGTGTGTATGTGCATGTGTAGGATTTAATTACTATAGAGAATATATGAGATAATTTTTTAGGGTTTTAGTATTAATTACCTTGTGGAGGGGGCAAAGGTATTGTGGGAGGGAGGAAGAAGATAAGCACAAAAAAGGGGGGGGAATCCAGGGGCGACCAGGTGGCTCAGTCGATTAAGCATCCAACTTCGGCTCAGGTCATGATCTCACGGTTCATGAGTTCGAGCCCCGCGTCGGGCACTGTGCTACCGGCTCAGAGCCTGGAGCCTGCTTCAGATTCTGTCTCCCTATGTCTCTGCCCTTCCCCCACTCGCACTCTGTCTCTCAAAAATAAATAAGCATTAAAAAAAATTTTTTTTAAAGGGGAGGAATCGAAAAGTTTATACTAAAAATAGCATGTTTATAATCATATTAATGGAAATCAATGCATATGTGTGAGTACATGTATAAATTTTTTTTTTATTTCAAATGTTTCAGATAAAAAAAGTTAAAGGAATAAAACATAAGCGCACACACACACACACACACACACACACACACTAAGCCAAAGAATCAAAATCTAGGTTCTTACCTCCTGAAATTAGTTTTGTGACTGTGGTTAAGTTACTTCCCTGGAAGACTTAGTAATGCCTTAAATATCTCTAATAATGTCTGTGCTTCTATCTAAGTTCTGAAATTCTATGACCACAGTCACTTTGGCAAACAGCCTGGCAGTTTCTCAAAAGGCTAGGCATATGATCCAGCAAGTTTCACTTGTAGGTGTATATATATATATATATCCAACAGAAATGAAAACATGTCCAGAAAAACTTGTACAAGAATGTTAGCAGCAGCATTAGTCATAATAGCCAGGAAGTTGAAACACTCTAAATGTCCATCGACTGATGAATACATAGATAAAAAGTGGTATATCCATACAACGGAATATCATTCAACAATTAGAAGGAATGATGTACTGGGATGTGCTACAGTAAACCTTTAAAACATTATGTTAAATAAATGAAGCCAGTCACAACAGACCACATATTGCATGATTCCATTTACAGGAAATGTTCAGAATAGGCAAAATCTATATAGAGACAGAAAGTAGATTGATGACTAACGTCCTTTTTAGTAGCTGCATGATATTCTATCATACAAATGTGCTAGAATTTGTTCAGTTATACCTTGATAAGTATTTGGGCTGTCTACAGCCCCGTGGTAAATAATTCTGCAATAAATATCCTTGTAAGTCAGCCTATGTATCTGGCACTTTTGTTTCTTCAAGCTAAATTCTTAGTCGTGTACTTCTAGGTCAAAATCTATGTCAATTTATTTTTTTTTTTTAAATTTTTTTTTTTTTTGGGGACGGGGAGAGACAGAGCATGAACGGGGGAGGGGCAGAGAGAGAGGGAGACACAGAATCGGAAACAGGCTCCAGGCTCTGGGCCATCAGGCCAGAGCCCGACGCGGGGCTTGAACTCACGGACCGCGAGATCGTGACCTGGCTGAAGTCGGACACTTAACCGACTGCGCCACCCAGGCGCCCTATGTCAATTTAAATTTTAATGGGTATAGACATGTTTTAGCAATTCCTAAGAAATTTCAGCATATTATCACCCAACAATATAGCAAGAGCATGTTTCCCCCCCAGCTCGGGCCTGTACTGGATTCATGATATTTTAAACTCTGAGCAATCTAACAGCGGCGGGGGCGGGGTGGGGGGTGGGGGGGAGGTCATTTCATTGTTATTTGCATTTCCTGAGTACTAGAGAAGTTAAAAACACAGACCTACAGCTAGATAATATCTCAGAGGGTTATGTTAGTGTACGTGTGTTCCACGTTCTCTCACTGGTACGTTTGGATTCTGCTGGCTGTTTTTCCATCACTCACCCTCACCCCCAATCTAAGATGAAACAAAGACTCAAAGAAACCTGCCTACAGGCAGAGTAAGCGGGCTTTAATGCCTGCTTTTGTCTCCCAAAGACTAGATAGGACTGTGGCTAGAATAAAGAAAAAGCGGAAATTAGGAACAGAGGATCCATCCTAACCAGGGGCAGAGAAAGGGATGGAAAGACTAGGATTCCATATCACAGAGTAGAAAGGAGAAATATCTTCCACAAAGAGAACAAGGAAACAGAGTAGCAGGAAATCACTGCCCCGTGGTTCTCAAGAATGTACTTTCAACAGCTCACTCCCCAACCACTGACCACACCACTCTCCACCCAACAGTCCTGGACTCTCCAAACACAGGATAAGGAACTTACACATCTTGAAAGGTAATAGGGGTGGAAGGTGGGGTGTTGTCAGAAAGCTGGAGCGGGGAGAAGAACTTAAAGGAAAACCTTAGTTTCCTGACCATAGTGAAACCAAACAGAAAAACTGGGAGTTTCCCTAAAAGCCAATTAGTACCACATACATTGTGCCCCTGTTAAATATTTATTGACCATTTGTACTTTACCTCCTGTGTATTGCCAGTTTACATCTATTGCCCATTTTTAACTGGATGTTTTAAAAATAAGTTTTACAAAAGTTCTTTGTAGATTATACATACAAAGTCTTCTATTAAGTGGGTTACAAATATATTTCTTCTTGGTTAATCATTGGACTTTAGCTTTTGCTTATGGTATCTTGTCAACAAGTTTTGGTTTTTGGCTTTTTTGTTTGTTTATGTGTTTGTTTTTAAAGTTTATTTATTTTGAGACAGACAGAAACAGCATGAGTGGGGAAGGGGCAGAGAGAGAGGGTGAGAGGGGGAATCCCAAACAGTACCTGCTGCCAGTAAAGAGTCCCACATGGGGCTTAAACTCACAAAACCATGAGATCATGACCTGAGCCAAAACCAAGAGTCGGACACTTAACCGACTGAACCACCCAGGTGCCCCTGTTTTGTTTTGTTTTTTGTTTGTTTGTTTAATATCAGATCAATGTTTTCCTTTATTTCTTTTGGGATTTCTTTCTTGCTTCAGAAAGTTTCCTTAATTTCAAGATTATATAACTGTTCCTTTGGATTATCTTCTTACAGTGTATTAATGTTATACAAATGTTATTTTATACATTTAGATTTTTAATCCATTCGAAATTTAGTTTTGTGGGCGCCTGGGTGGCTCAGTCGGTTAGGCGGCGACTTCGGCTCAGGTCATGATCTCGCGGTCCCTGGGTTCGAGCCCCGCGTCAGGCTCTGTGCTGACCGCTCAGAGCCTGGACCCTGTTTCAGATTCTGTGTCTCCCTCTCTCTCTGACCCTCCCCCGTTCATGCTCTCTCTCTCTCTGTCTCAAAAATAAATAAACGTTAAGGGGCACCTGGTTGGCGCAGTCGGTTAAGCGTCCGACTTCAGCCAGGTCACGATCTCGCGGTCCGTGAGTTCGAGCCCCGCGTCGGGCTCTGGGCTGATGGCTCAGAGTCTGGAGCCTGTTTCCGATTCTGTGTCTCCTTCTCTCTCTGCCCCTCCCCCGTTCATGCTCTGTCTCTCTCTGTCCCAAAAATAAATAAACGTTGAAAAAAAAATAAATAAACGTTAAAAAAATAAAAAAAAAAAGAAATTTAGTTTTGATATGGCATAAACCAGGTAGTGATCTAATTGAATTACCCAAATTCAAATCCTGACTCCATCACTGATTTATTAGCTGTGTGACTTTGAATCAGTTACTAAACCTCCCTGTGTTTCCATTTTTTCTTCTTCAAATGGGGATACTAGGAGTTTCTACCCCAAAAGGTTGTTATGAGGATTGAGTTAATACATGAAAAGCTCTTGGAATAATATCTGGCCCATAGTAAATGCTCACTAAATGCTAGCTGTTAACTGACCCAGTTGAAAGGCCCTGTCACCATTTATTAAAAAAACTTTTTTCAAATAAAAATGCCCTTTTTTTAGCAATATAAAGTTGACATATGTATATTTGGATCTATTCCAGACTCTGTTGTGTTCTACTGATGCATATATGAATAGCGCATTGTTTTATTGTTAGCTTTACAGCAAATTTTAAAATCTGATGAGGCAAGTCCCTCTCCCTAATCTTTCTTTTCGTAGTTTCTTGATGATCTCCCATAGTGTTTTTCTGAAGGAGGAGCTATCCCATTCATTCATTCAAACAAATTCCACCGTTTCACTATGCATTGCTCCATTATGGAAATCTAAGCGCTTACACCCGCAAGAGGCCACACAGGCAAAACAAGTCACTTAGAGGCAACCGTTTCACCAAATTGTCCTTAATTTGGAGAAGCGTTAGCTTCTCCCTACACTCCACCCACGGGGCACAACACAAGGATTCTCATGTGTTTACTTTAAACTGTGTTTGCATGTATGCTTTCTAGGATAAAATGGTTTATCTGGATTTGCGAAATCATTTCCTGTCGTTCGGAGATCAAGCACCATCTTGACTGTAAACACGTACTCCTCTGTCTGCCCAGGCTGCTTAGAGGGCACCAATTCAGGTTTCCCTTCCGATCATGACCAGGAAGAGGCCCAATAAATATTTCAAACATAAAAGGATTGTTATAACAAAGGGGTCTTAAAATCCTCCTGGGTTATCTGACCAGCTTTCCGTTTTATTTTGTTTTCACCTCCACCCCCTTGAAACTGGAAGAGGCTTTGGGGCAGGGGGAGGGGTATGAAACAAAAATTTATGCACACATAGGTTGAGATTAGAGATGAAAATGAACAATAACTGTAACCGAAAAAGGGAGAATCTCGTCAGTGAAGATATAGGTGTTAAAGGGGGAGGGAAAGCTATGTCAAGAAGGCACCCTGACCACACTCCAGCCCTGGGCAATCCCCATTCAGGATGCGCCTCTTGATAACAAGCAGTTCCCGCCTCGGTGACAACTCCATGTATTTGTGCTCTAAACACAAACCTACCAGAGCATGTATTACGCACACCTTACTGTCACATGGCAAATGGTGCCTGGCTTCCAAGATAAGCTTTATGGAGAGCGGAGAGGATGGGAGGTAGGTGAGAGGCCCAGAAAACACGCACGCGCGCGCGCACACACACACACACACACACACACACTTCCCTTAATCCTTTGATGTCACCAAAGTGATCGTTGATGAAAGAAGCATAATTCTCACTCACCCCTCCCCTTCCACAGATTGAAATTAGAGGCGAAATGGCGTCCAAGATGGCTCTGTGGAAGGAGATGGCTTTCTATGGGCCTCAAACCCAAACCCAAAGCACATGGCAGTGGATGTGTTGGCTGGGCATAACTGCAAGGCGTTTCTCCAGACTTGTTTCTTCAAAGTCGCTCACACGGAGTGTCATCCTCGACTATCTCCAAGAGACGTTATTCTTTTAATCTTACACAGATTAAAGAAGGGAAGTGACAACCCCCTGGAAATTATTACAGAAGCCTGACAGCCCAAGTTTTTTATAAGAGGTTCAAATTTACAAAAAGTTAAAGGTGACAATAAAATATTTATTAAATTAGGGATAACGGTATCTGGCTCAATAGAAACAAATTACAGTACAACAAAAGCATCTGGACAATTAATCAAGTCAAAAATATATATTATGCAGGGGCACCTGGGTGGCTCAGTCGGTTGAGCATCCGACTTCAACTCAAGTGAGTCATGATCTCGTGGTTTGTGGGTTCGAGCCCACGTGGGGCTCTGTGCTGACAGCTCAGAGCCTGGAGCCTGCTTTGGATTCTGTGTCTCTGTCTCTCTCTCTCCCCCTCCCCTGCTCATGCTCTGTCTCTCAAAAATAAATAAGCATTAAATATATATATGAATATGTATATATAATATGCATATTGTAAAATATATAATATTTCTTATATAATAAGAAAGGCGGTCCTCAGAGGGGTGAGGCTCATTCTTATGCCTCTCCAGCCAGTGTCTTTCACAGAACTGGGCTCAAACTGTGACAGTCACTGGCTGGAGGGGCATAAGAATGAGCCTCACCCCTCTGAGGACCGTCTTTCTTATTAGAATAATACCTGGGCAATAAATTGAAGTAATAGGGGGAAGTATATGATTACACACTTAAAACTGTGCACAGATCATACATGCAATTGGGCTTCCAATAAGGGAGAGAACAGTCCTTTGGATTTAATGATGAGATTGTAATGTACAACTCAAGCTACGGGTCCAATTCTTTACATATACAAGTTATTCTAGTTAAAGTATAAAAGTACTTCTTTTTCTTGAAATACAAGTTTGGGCTTTTTCCTCCTCTAAGTTCTATTATGTAGTTGTTTGGAGAAGGATTTTTCTCTCCTTAGAGTTCTCAAGTTTATATACATATTTAACATATTTGACCTTATGCAACTATTTCAAACTAATCTGACCTGAAATAAAGTAGATGATAAAATTGTGTTTTCCTCCCTGAATAAAAATAATCTCAGGTTAAACCATTAAACCATGCGATAGTATTTAATTACAATTCTGAATCAGAATGCATTAAGTTTTTTTAAAAAGAACGAATTAGGTGTAGGAAATAACACGGAAACAAAGACAATTATTCCTCGTAACACCAACATTTGCCATAATAAAAAACGGAAGTTCAACAAGCAATCACGGAGAAAATGAACAGTTGTAGACGATAACTTACCCCTAAAACTTACCCCTAAAACTCCCCAAAGTCATTGACAAGGCGATGTAGGGGGTTCAAGGTACTCAGACCAGCTGTCCACACTGATCAAATCACATAGACAGCTACTTACAACAAGAGCCACTCAATAAATATTTATCAAATTGAGCTAAATGTCCAACTCTCCCCTTTGAGCAGTTGTACTCTAAATGATGAGTCAGACAGCAGATGGAGGGATTAATTTGAAACTCATTTAATAATAGCTAGTGTTTATATAATACCTGATCATTCATAAAGAACTTTCAACTCCCAGAAACTGCCTCCTTCCCCTGGAAACAGAACCCTGGGAGGTAGCTAAGTGGTTACTGTCATCCTCAGAGCGTTGCATGTAAGTGATGAATCACCGAATTCTACACCTGAAACCAACATTGCACTGTACGTTAACTAAAATTTAAATTAAAAGAAAAATAAAAAGAACAACAACAACAACAACAAAGGGAGTCTCAGAGAGGTTGAAGGACCACACTCTCTGGAGGTCACCTTGCCAGCGAAGCCTGCTCTCTGACACTTTTTTCTACCTACTCACTCTGGCTGAGCTGCAAAGACAGCCCCCAGGTTTCACTCCCTGTGAAATCACCCGCGTTAATTGTTGAGGGAAGAATCTCAATTCATCAGCGGTGCATGGACGTAAAATGTTTTTACTTTTTCAAATAACTGCCACCAACTACTCTGAGGACAACCGCCCTCCCCCCTTTCCAGCTGGAAAGCACCTCCCTGAACGACCTCCCAGCCTGATTCCATAACTTCCCATCACGTTTTGGCGAATGAAGCAGATTCGTTTCGGGCAGCGCCCTTCCTTCCCGGAGCAGGCAGTCGAGGGTGGCCCTGGGCTTAGGGTTGGGGGGCAGAGTGGGGGCGAGGCGGGCATCTCTGCCGCGCAAGGTGGGGAGGCGGTCCCCTCTCCCGGCCCACCAGGGCTGCGGGGAGCCGTGACAGTGGAGGCCTCCGCAGGCCGTGCCAACCGCAGGCCCTGGGCGGGTGTCCTCCGAGCTCCGTCTGGCTTCGGCGGAGAGCGCCGCTGCGGGTCCGGCTCCTGCAGTGCCCGGCGAGCTGCAGCCCGGGCTCCTCCGCGTCCCAGCGCCCGCCTCTGCGTCCCGGCCCCGGGACCGGCCCTCCTCCCCAGCCCAAGGCCCCGGGCCGCCCCTTCTCCCTGGGATCTTGCCCGGGCTCCCGGAGCTACGCGTTTAACGCGGTCTGTCAGCCAGGGCAGAAGATGTCAGTCTCGCCTGCTTTCACACATCCACGAAGTTCAGATCGAGACCTTAGAGACTCGCTCTCACTCCCTGGGCTTTGGGAGGAAGAACGTAGCGAGCACGCCGCTCCCTACCCGGTGCCCCTCAGCCCCGCACTTTGGACCGGGGATGAGTCCTGGCTGCCGGCCCTGGTACTCGCGCCGCCCCACCGCCCGTCCTGGGGGCAATCCGCTTCTGCATTGCTTCCAAACTCAATACCGATCTTTACTCCAGTACACCAGCACCACCAGGTAACCTCCTCCGAGAAAAGAGGTAGACCTCAGGAAACGCCCCCACACCAACCACCTGCTGGCGTCTGTGACGTGAACATTGCCTTGATGGTTCAGTGCTGGCCTTGCCGATTTATTTTGGCTTCGTTTCTAGGCGTAGCAATGTGTGTTGCACAAAACAGGCTCTCAACAAAATTGTTAATTTCCCCCTAATCTACTTGACTCTCCTTCAGGTCAGTTTTATAAAACCTACTTTTAAAGAACTTGACATAATTGCATTCATTTCTTTATACTCTACATTTTATGCCTTTCACTATGGATTTGAAGTGCCTCTTACGATAGTAAATAAACCTTTCCAACTTTTTATAGTCAAAAAATAATTGCAGCAGGTGTTATTAAAGTTAGCGTAATGTAAACAACAAGTTCCAGGGTATGTATGCAATCTTACTCAAGTGACAAAGTTACGAGCTATTAAAATTTTATTTCAATAATAGTATTATAACCTTTCACTCCCATAGCTCTTAACGCGTGGCAGGCTCTGTTCTAAATGTTTTAGGAACATCAAATGTGTTGACTCACTTAATACTCCTCAGGATCTTTTGGAATAGGCAACTTTGGGTCACCATTTCACAGATGGGAAAACTGAGGCCAAAGGCCTAGAAAGGGAGCAAAATGTGACTCCAGGGTTTGTACTACTTTTCACCACCTCATGATATTGTCTTTTGTACTTTATATTTCTGGGGAATTCAAAAACAATATCTATCTTACAGTGGATTCCTGTCAGCTCTCATCCTAGAATTGGAAGCACTTATTAAAGCTTTACACTTTCATACAGCTGCTCCATAAGAGCTTTAAGAGCATCGTGTCAGGGGCGCCTGGGTGGCGCAGCCGGTTAAGCGTCTGACTTCAGCCAGGTCACGATCTCACGGTCCGTGAGTTCGAGCCCCGCGTCGGGCTCTGGGCTGATGGCTCAGAGCCTGGAGCCTGTTTCTGATTCTGTGTCTCCCTCTCTCTCTGCCCCTCCCCCGTTCATGCTCTGTCTCTCTCTGTCCCAAAAATAAATAAACGTTGAAAAAAAAAATTAAAAAAAAAAAGAGCATCGTGTCATTTAACCTCAAATTCTACCACTCCCCAAACCCCTCCCACGAAGCAGATGTGAAAGCATCTCCAAGACAAATTCCTGGCCAAGGTCAGGACATTAGCGAGTGTCAAAGACAGGCCACAAAACCCGGTGGGCTCTAAACCATCACACTTTGGGTTCTGTTTAAAGGGAATTAAATTAGGTTTAAACACAACCCAACATCCAGCCACCAGGCACAATCACCGGTGTTATTATCAAATCAGAGATTACAAACGGATGACTTCTGGGTTTCCAATCCCTCTGTGAAGCATCGAGGATCCTGCAGCTCAGGGCTCATGCTGCATGTACACACGCCCCTTGGATGGGCTGAACAGTGACAGCTTTTTTTAATCACACAGGTGCTCAACAGATCCCCTATCACATCACCCAGTCCTGCCAGCCGCCTGGCCCGCCTTGGGCATTTGCCGTTTTAATTCCCAATCTAAGGATGCTAACTTAGGTCAGTGCTGGGTCTCAGCTGACTGTTGCAAACTGGTGCAGAATATGAACTAAATTCTTGCCAACTGAGTATGGTTTTCGTACAATGTCTTTGCACTAGACAGCTGGAGTTGGAAAGTCCCAGCTTCAATGCCCTATTGGTATGAGGCCAAATCAGTTTTACAATTCCTCATCAGGGTTCCTGGTAACGGATGAGTGGTGCTAACTCTGCTCTTTGGGAAACAGGACCCCTCTGGCGAAGGGCTAATGTCAACCTCTGGTCAACCTCTGTTTGCCATTTGTGGTCTCTACGGTTTCATTTCCCTGTCTGTAGATTGCCACCCTAGGTCTACACCTTCCAAGCTTCCTCTTCTCCTTGGGACCTGAAGGGCAAGGACAATCTGCAAGGTCAGGGTGATTCATGGGTTAATATGGCAAGAGGTTCACCTTACTTCCACAGAGCTCCAGATAAGAATCAGGATGTAAAGAGTAAAGAAAGGAGAGGAGACCTGAGTCTTTGTAAAATGGACACAATTGAATGAGCTAAGGTTGCACAGACAGGGGATCTGTACAGGAACACTGGCTATCTGAATACCACGTGGTTGTCAGAAACACATTTGGGGCGAGAAAAAGAATAATATCGCTGCTCATCCTAAGATATTTTGGAAACCGGCCAACAGGAATATGGTCTCATCACGGAGATATTTTTTTCTTCGTTTTAACACCATGAAAATTAACAGCATATTCTGACAGTTCATTTCTCTTGGCTAAAATTTGTATACTGGTAGATTCTTCCTTGCTGAGTACAGACTGCTTAGATTACAAATCACTGGAGATTAAAAAAAAAAAAGCGCAAATCAACTTGAACAATAAAATATCCATTTTATTTGTTTACAGAACAAACGCCCAAGCTGTTCTGGCTTCAGGTATGGCTGGATCCAGATACTCATATGGTGTCACCAGGAATTGGTATCCATCCCTGGCTCTGCTTTGCTTTATGCTGGCATCCTTTCCTGGAAGACTCCCCTTCCGCGGAGGCGAGATGGCCTCCAGAAGATCTACGTGTACATTCTGCCAGCTTGGCAATCCCAAAAGAAAGAAATCCACTCTCTCCCAAAAATTTGAGCAAGAGGGTCAGGACTGTCTCTGTTTAATCTGGTCCTGGTCAAAGGCCCACCCCAGAATGAATTACTGTAGTCAGAGAGATGTGGTATTCTCATTGGTTGGAGTTAAGTCCCCACTAGAGATAGGGAGTAGTGCCATTTCTATCCAAATCATAAGACCAGTGTCAGAGAGATGCGATTTTCCAAAAGAAAGAGAGGGATTCTGTGTATAGAAGAAGAGCACCGGGCAGGCCAACCACGAGATGGTCAGTATAGCATTCTTCACTCAGAGCTTTGGGGAGGCGTCAATTAATTCATTTTTCTCCTGGTCCTTTTTCAGTGCTGAGTTCCTTAGTTTCTGGGTCCAACCCACAAATAAACCAGAAAAGTAAAAATTATTCTTTTCATTGGATCACTGTACCAAATATAATAAAACAGGAGCCAATATAGCAACAAAGGAACTCTTTTCATGAGATTTCCTGGCTAGTCTTACAGACCCAATAGTTACCTCCAGGTAATATTAAGCATCAAAACGTTATTCACCCAAACTCCTACATATCAATTCTAAGGCTCCCACATTACTGGTGTAGAGCCAACTCTTAATTATTGAAGGACATAGAACCTGGAACACCGTGGATAAAACCCAAAGACTTGTTTTTAGCCGACAGAATCAGTCTCTTTCCCAGATAAACCTTCACCCCAGCTGCAGGGAGCAGACACGCTGACTAATTTGACTTTCACATCTGGTGGAACGGCTCCCACACATACCTAGATAGATCATAACTCCTTGACACCCTTCACAGAGCCTGATTAATTCATATCAACTTACCTCACATCCAAAAGGGGAGCATTTTATCATTTTGGCAAAAAGACTCAATTAACCCAGAATTCAAAAAGCCAATGGTGAAAATCAAGTACAAAACCCGACATTTTAAACTGAATTCCTTCCTGCCCTACCCCCATCTCCAAGTTAGCCAACACTCCCAACCCTCTTTTCTACCATCCCCATCACATAAAATTACTCCTTTCTCATCTATCCTTAGTTATTCGGTGAGTTTCTGTAACCCTCATCCCCACCTCTCCATCACATAAAATGACTTCTTTCTCATCTATTCTTAATTACGACTACCTAAGCAAAAAACAGATCCCCAGGGAGAGACTGTAGCCGAGAAACAGAAAAGGTTGAAGATAGACCCTTGAAGGTCAGTAGAGGAGCCAGCAGAGGAACAGGAAGCGTGGCCAGAGAAGCTGGATTGGGGCCGTGGAGGGGGTTTTACCGTGGAGGCCAAGTTAGAGGGGGCTGGCTGATGGAATCCCACTTGGCAGTTTTCGTTTCATGTTAGCCTCTCACCCCATTTTGCCAACTGCCGAGTTCCCCGGCTGTATTCAGGAGAAGCCTTCTCCGTTCTCTCTTTTGGAAATTTTCATGTGGGCTGCATCTTGTACCCAGTGTGATGCTAACTGTCCCGTCTTTTTTTTTTTTTCTTTTTTGGAAGCACAGTTGACACACAAAGTTGACGTTAGTTTCAGGTGTACATCATAGTGATTCCACAACTCTGTAAGTCAGACTATGCTCACCACAAATGTAGCTACCCTCTGTCACCATACAATGCTGTCACAATAGCATTAACTATATTCCTTATGCTTGTGCTTTTTTTTTTAATGTTTATTTATTTTTGAGGTTGATAGCGCCAGTGGGGGAGGGGCAGGGAAGGTGGGGGGGACAAAGGATCTGAAGGGAGCTCTATGTGCTGACAGCAGGGAGCCCCATGTGGGGGCTGGAACTCACCAACTGTGAGATCATGACCTGGGCTGAGGTTCAATGCTTAACCTACTGATCCACCCAGGTGCCCCACGCTGTGCCTTTTATTCCCATGACTTACACATTCCATAACTGGAAGCATGTATCCCCCATTCCCCTTCACCCATTTTGCCCATCCCCCCAGCCCCCGTCCCCTAACTGTCCATTCTTGACTGTGGTTTGTGCTGTTACCTTTATAACCTGCTAACATTTATTCAGGCCTCCCGTGTGTCAGGCACAGTGTCAAACATCGGGCATGAGTTATTTGGCTCGGTCCTCACAATAATTTCACAGAATGGAATACTTTTGTTACCTCCTTTTTCCAGATGAGGAAATTTGGTTAAAATGATAAAGTAAATTGTCCCAGGTGAACCTGTTAGTAAGCAGAGCAGTGAATCGACACAAAAATGGAGAGGAGGAAGAAATGTAAAAAATCCACACGGTGCCTAATCAGCTGTTCCGTGATCAGACTATGTTTATATTTTTAAGTAAAGCCATGAATGATTCCTTTTTGAGAATTTCCAGTAAAACAAAGCAAAACAAAACACTTGATACATGCGTAGACTGTCATTTTTAATATAAAATCATGTTAAAACATTAGGAATAATTAAAACTATAGAAATCATTTTCCAGAACTGACTCATTCTAGTAACATTGAGCTCCAAAGTAACACTTGGGTTTTTTCTGAGGATCTCATGTGCGTCACTTAACTGTAAAAGAACAGAGACCCTGTGGCATTGACAAGCTTGGTGGTTTAGGCTTAAATTCTGGCTTTCCAGAATAAAGCACAAAAACCTCCCATTGCAATAACAGCACTATATGATAATGTGGAATACATTGGAATACAGTGGAATTCACACAAGGTGCGCAGCCTGGAGTCTGGAGTTGGGGTTTTGTGTATTGATTAGCTTTGGGGATTCAGAACAAATCTCTTAACTTCTACAGGTTATGTAGATGATCAAAATACATATGCACAAGATTGCCATGAAGGCTGAATAAAATAGTGAATGGGAAAATATGTTGGGCACCTAGCAGGTGCTTAAAAAAGAAATTTAAATCACCCATTGAAATCAAAATTTTAAATACACCTGTTCTTTGACCCAGCAGCTCCACTTCTAGGACCTAGCACCTCAGAAAGAAAGATGTATGTGCAAAGATGTTCGTTAAGCATGGAAATAACAAGAAAGAGATTAGAATGGCCAACTAAATGGGTCCATCCATGGCACAGTGGCTGTGCATGTGAATGATGGAGCCGAATTGCCTGAGCTGGAACCCTGGTTGCATTAATATCGTAAGATCCTGGGCAAATTACTCAGCCTTTCAATCTCTTACCTCTGTAAAATGGGAATGATAAAAAGTCTTACTTTATTGGTTGCTGTGAGCATTAAAGTGGGTGAATACTTGTAAAGTGCTTAGAAGAATACATTGCACATAATAAATTTGATAAATGTCAACTATTCTGTAACCATTTTAATTTTTTTTAAGTTTACTTATTTTGAGAGAGAGAGAGAGAGAGAGAGCACCCACGTGCGCATACAGGGTAGGGACAGAGAGAGAAGCAGAGAGAGAGAATCCCCTAGAACTATCAGTAGGGAGCCCAATGAGGGGCTCAAACTCACCAACTGAAACGGACCCTGAGATCATGATCTGAGCCAAGATCAAGAGTCTGATGCTTAACTGACTCAGCCACCCAGATGCCCAATTTTGTAACCATTTTTAAAAAGGAAGAATTTTAGGGGCACCCAGTGGCTCAGTCGGTTAAGCATTGGACTCTTGATTTCCACTCAGGTCATGACCTCATGGTTTGTGAGTTCAAACCCCTGTGCTGACAGAGAGGAGCCTGCTTGGGATTCTCTCTCTGCCCCTCCCCAACTCACTCTCTCTCTCTCTCTCTCTCTCTCAAAATAAATAAACTTTAAAAAAAAAAAAGGAAAAATTTTTAGGGACTGATATGGAAAATCTGAGTAACAAGTAGCAAATTGCATCCCATTTGAAGAAAATAGGTATATATATAATTATTATATAATTCTGTTATATTTATATAAATAAAGGACTTATGAATGAATAATATTTTATTTTTATAAACAATACATTTATAAACGTATGGATGATATATTTATATTATTAAAATTATATATATTATAAATATAATTGCACAGTTAGGAAAAGAAATGGGAGGACCCTTTTTTTTCTTTTTTTACGGTGATACCTCTGAGGCACAGAAAGAGAGGACTGAAGACACTACCTTACATAATTTGTCCAGGTGGTGGGATTCTGTATACTTTTTTTTTCTCAACTTGAAATTTTTTTCAAAGAAACAAGAACATTAATGTTACTTGAATCTGATGCTCTGTGGGAAAGTTACCTCCTTGTTTCCTAGGAACCCCTGCAAAACAGACCCAGAGGCTCCTGGTCCCCTACAGGGTGTGAGGAGAAAAAAAGAGGGGCTCCAGAGGGGCTTTTCCGCACTTCACAAAGCCTAGGAGAAACCATGCATTTGCTGGGACCAAGGCTACTTAGCACAGCTGAAGCAGCCTGTGTCTGGCCTAGTGCCAGAATGCTATTAATTCAGTAGAACGCTGATTTCCTCAGGCTGATAAGACATTCCGAGGGGTAGTTTTCTTTTTTATAAATTGCGATTAATTATTTTTACAGAGAGAAAACAACTCTGGGCTTAATAAGTGAAGGCAGTCTCTCTCGGCTGTCCCTGCCTGATCCTAAGAATTTTTTTAAAGGCCTCAAGTCAGGTGGCAGTTTCTGCCAATTAACGACCTGATGGTCTCCAGGGCCATGTAACCTTGCCACAATCTCTCACTTCTTTTTACCAGATAGGGAGTCGTAAATAATACACTCCACGGGCGGTTCTGTCCGTCCCTGGAGGTTACCTCCAGCCCCTCACCCCCTGCGGACCCCTGGCCTCATCCTCTGTAGCGGAGCCCCGGAGCCCCCAGCATGTCTGAACAGTTAGTCATCTTTCGGAGCCACTCTTCCAGGAAAAGGCCATTGTTCCTGCATTTCCTGATCACTTACTTCCTGTCAGTTTTTTCAAAAGGGAAAGAATAAAGACCACTCGAAAATCACAGAGAGTTTTGCTCTATTTCACAACTGTAGTTGATTGTATCATAATTATTTGCCTGATTTGGGGGCCATCTAAATACATTGTACCTCACCTAACATAATCACTGGTGTTCCAAAGCCATGGACAGATTCCACAGCATCCCCGGTAGGCGTGTCCCCTTGTTTCCATTCACTAATCCCTGTGGCTTGCAACTTATTTTGCTCCAACACGTCAAAGAAAGCCCATAAGTGTCTCTATCTTATCAATTCTACCCCACGACACATTTGATGGGGAAGATGGCTCAGGCACATTGAGGGTCAACCCCTTCCTTAGCTGGAGAGCACAGGAAGACCTGGAAATGCCTCTCCTCTGTTCCTGCCTTTCCCCCCACTTTACAGCTGAGTAAGTGGAATGATGATAACTGGGTCAGACAAACTGAGTCTTGCTGTCCAGAAGGGACTGAGTCACCAGAAGGGGGAAAATGAAGAGGCTGGGGCTCAGGAAACTAGGAACCTGGGTTTGAATCTTGGCACACACATGTACACACACAGGCACATCCACACACACACACATGTTTTAAGGGTTTGCTTTGTGCTAGGCACTGCGGTAAGCATTTATACATGCTATCTCCATTAATTTTGACACCCCCTGTCATGGTTTATTTATTCTCTCCATTTTACATGCTGACAAACTCGTCCAAGTTCACACAGCTAGGAGAGTGGCTGAGTCACAGCTCACTCATGCTTGTCTGACAGCAAAGGTGCACCATTAACCCCTCCATTGACTATGTGATTCCTGTGAGTCACTTAACCATGTTGAACCTCGTTGTCCTCATTTGTAAAGTGGGAATAATAAAACCTATAAAACCCGCCTCCATACTGTGTTGAGAATTAAGTGAATTTATGCACAGAAAGTATCCCACACAAAGGTTCGTTTCCCCTCCTTGCCCAGCTGTGGTTGCTTCTAAGTAAGATGCTTATGTTACCGGCTTATTATAAGAATTGAATGAGGAAACATACGAACAGGCTTTGGAAACCATAATTTGCTACATAACATTAATTATTATTATTTTCAGATATGTTTTAAAGAAGGCTCCATGAGCCTGACATACAAATATGTATATGTGCATACTTAGTTCTGCAAACACCAGCACCATCCATAGAAATGCAATGCAAGCCACACATGTGAGCCACACCGGTAACTTTAAATTATCTAGGAGCTACCAAGAAAGCAGAAAGGACTAGATAAAATTCATTTAAGAGTCTCCAAAATATGGTCACTTCAACATGCAATCAGTACAAAAATTATTTGCCTGCTTTCTTTCATACGTCTTTGAAACACGGCATGTGTTTTACACTTACAGCACATCTCACTTTGGACTAGCCACTTTCCACGCATTCCATGCACCTGTACACACACTGGCAGACGTGGCAGGCAGGCACCTTACCGGACATGAGGACATGGAGGTATAGTTACCCCCACCAGAAACTGGTAACAGTTCTGGAAAGGGTAAAAGTTCTGGAAAGGTTCTGGAAAGAAGAACCTCTGTGGGGGTGGGGGGTAAAAGGGAGAATTATTTTTCATTCTATATACTTTTTAGTGCTTTCTTAATTTTATGCCTTGTGTATGTAGGTATTGCCTTTCCGGACGAAAATGAATAATTTGTACTGCACTTTTTTACAGTAACTTCTTATTCACTCTAGAGGCAAATAGGGACCGATGATTCATGCAGCATGAAGACAATTATCAGCGATGAATGACTCCTTCCTATTCCTCTTACTCTTGTCACTGTTTAGTAATGTAAAGAATCTGTCTCAGAGAAGTGACTGTAGAGCAATGATGTGCTCTGAGAGAATGAAGTCAGGCTAGGGAAATACTCCTAAACCGGGGAAATCAGTCAAATTAGAAATGGGGTTTTGTAACAAATTTATAGCTGAGTGAGTGCAATACACAATGACCTTACCTGGTGGGGATCTTCTCAAACATTCCCACCATAACCTCATGCAGGTCAACAGAGCAGGAAATTGGGGGGTTTGGGGGGAGGTGGCGCACACGTGAAGGCAAAGACAGGAAGAAGGGAACAGGAAGGACAGGTGAAGAAAGATGAGATTTCCATAAACAGGAAATAACCGTATGGTCACTTTGCCTCTTAAATCTTATGCAGAGACAAGCAGAAAACCCCACTCCCAACCAAGAGAGAGGACCTACCTTCCCTCATCCAGCTTAATCCTGATAAATACCCAACTCAGGTAAGGTCAATTATCTTCCTCTAATTCCTTCACTGTGGGGCAAGGTGGGCTTCTTGGGGAAGAGAAATGACAGAGTAGATTGGTTCACTGAAAGGAAGGAAACACCAAATGTCCCGGAGAGAAGACTTCACAGAAGTCAGGGGTGGAGACATGAGGTGGAGAAGCGCAGTAGCCAAGAAAGGTGGGGTGTCTGTGTACAAAGATTTAGCTACTAGGACCTTTATCAAAGCATCATTCATGACCTGGAAATGCTGAAGACGGCCCCAGTGTCTTTCTACAGGGGTTATTTGTGATATAATCCAGAGGAAAAAGCAAATGATAAGACAATAGAACATGATAATTCCACTCTCAAAAGTAATCATGTGCACATACATGTACACCCACACACACATGACCGGACAGATATTTACTAAAATGAAAAGGGAAGTGGTGGGACTCAATTTTTCCCTTTTGCTCATTTGTAGTTTCTAGATTTTTCAACAGTGAGCACATTTTCGTCAGCAGTAATATGGAGGGGATCACAAATTTTTCTCACAACCTTATTGGGTCTGTAACACACCCATTCTTTTTTAAAATACCCATTTGTTAGAGAGGAAACATTAACTTTTTATCTTATGTACTTAACTTGGTTCAATCTAATGCATTAAATGGCCCCTCTAAAATACGCACTGTCCAGTGTGTTAATTAACCTTTAAATTTCAACTGTCCAGTATGTTAATTAACATTTAAATTTCAACTGTCCAGTATGTTAATTAATTAACACTTAAATTTCAACTCCACACACATCTGATTTTCCTTTTGATTCTTTAAAATAATTCTCAAAAAAAAAAAAAAATCTTTATTTTCCCTGTCCTTTACTCAGAAATATTTTAGCTCTCTTCCTAGATATCCTTAGAGGTAAAGTCATTAAAAGTTAATTTCTATGTTGTATGTGTTCTATGATTTCAAAAAGCAAAAATAGATGTACAAGAGAATAAAGATTCAAGAGAATAGACAAAAAAACTTCCTGTTTAGAGTATAAAGATTATGAGTGCTTCTCGTCCAATGTTGTTATTTTTTTACAACAAAAAAGTTAAAATTGAAAAAACAATTCAATTCCTCAAGGTTACTAGCCACATGTCAAGCGTTGAAGTAGCCCCAAGTAGCTCCTGGCCCCCCTATTGGACATTTAGAATGTCCGCCTCATTGCAGAATGTTCTTTCAGACAGTGCCATTCCAAGAAATGCCCCAGCTCAGATTTCTCAGCCATCTGGCCCCTCCCTGGCTGCTAGGCTCTGGGGGAGGTCTGGAGGGGTCTGGATGTCTGGAGAAAAGAGTGTGCCCTCATGAGCAACAGCCTTTGGGCCTAGTGCAAGTCTTTGTGATCTCAGGCTGCCTCAACCTTGGGGCCCTTCAACAGTATTTAGGTACCCATACAAACATGTCTTATTCAACTTCCTGACTTCAGGGGTCTTACAGAGGCCCAGTGTCTACTTATCTGTTGACATGGTCCCCCAGTCCACAAGCAGGTCTTAGCAGGGCAGGGAGAAGCCAGCCAGCTTCCTCACTAGACCGCTTTCTGTGACTTATTCTGCAGTGTAGGCTCTCGAAATTCCCTGAATTGCCTGTCATTCTGGCCAAGGCACCTCAGGAAACTGGAAACTCCTCCACCAGAAGCTTCCCTCAGCCAGGTCTGATTAAGCCTGCAGGCCACCAAGTTTTTTCAGAGTCTGATATGTCAAGGACCTCTCCAGAGAGACCACAACTGTCCCATCACTGTACCCAAGAAGTTGGGGCAAGGCCCCAGCCCTCAGACTCCCTGAAACTTCTCTGACTGCTTTTAACACATATGCTCCCCCAGAGATTCTAACCCAGTGGGGGACAGGCCCGGGTGCCTGCTTCTCAACTCTCCCCTCTCCCTCTCTCTTCTGCCCACTTTTCTTCCCATCAAGTCTTAGGGCTGGAAACTGATGGCATCTTCATTTACTACAAGGCACAGCAATAAGCCTAGTAACCAGGCTATCTCATCTCTAGTGGAGAAAGCAAGGCGTTTTCTTCTGTGTGTTTTAAGGGGAAATTGGGGAATCCAGAAAATCTCCCCTCAAAATAATGGCGGTCTTCTGTCAGAATGTAATTTTATTTTCAACACTGGGGAGGGATTATGACTTGCACCTTTGTCTTTGGAATTCAATATGTAAGATTTCCAATGTCCAAACTGTTCCCTTGTGTTTTCCCACCCCACCCACTCAGGCAGATGAATGCTCTGGTCCCACCAGGGCTAAGGTCATTTCCTCAGAAAATTAACCCCAAAAGCACACTAGTGAGTTCCAACTCATCATGCCAGTTACCATAAGGAAGACAAAAATTAATTTTAAAAAATGTTTTGGTTACAATTGTTGGGTTAGACTAATCAGAAACTGTGTTTAGAGAGGAGCTAATTCCCAAGGTCACATTTTAATATTGTAATGGGGGCGAGTGTCATATGGATGTAACATGTGACGTCCAAAATCACCACACTACTGGCTCTGTGACATTGAGCAGGTTGTTTACCTCATCCTTGCCTATTTCCTCATCCATAAAATGGGAATAATGCTGCTATCACGCACTATCATGAAAATTAAATGAAACTGCACATGGAAAGCACAAAATCTGCAATACAGTAGCCACTCAGGAAGTAAATACCCCATGATATTCACATGATATTGTTACATGATAACGTTACAACTGAAAAGAATAACCACATTAAACAAAAGAAATCTTAGAAGAGTAACAGTAATAGCCTAATTCTTGCTTTTCAGCCAGGATTATGGTTTAAAATGGCTACTTCCAATGGCAACTGACTTTTTGCTAGTTCTGATGGTTCTGATTCTCTTTTTCACATTATGTATTACTTTCTGTCATTACCACTTTTTCTCACTTATTATTTCATTATTTTCAATTTCATTTATTCATTTCATTTATTCATTTATTTCATTCATTCAATTCATTCATTCATATTATTCATTTCATTTATTATTTCAATTATTATTTTTAAAAATCCATGATAATTCAAACAATGCAGCAGTTTATAATGGGAAAGATTATAAAAGTTTGTAAAGTGAAACATTAAAGTTCCTCTGTGGCACTCAACAAAATCCTATTCTGCAGAGAAAAGTCTTAGCAGTAGTGTTTCCATCCTGTTTACTCAGACTTTCTATTTATTTAAGATTTTTTTTTAATCTTTATTTATTTTTGAGAGAGAGAGAGAGACAGAGCGTGAGCAGGGGAGGAACAGAGAGAGAAGGAGACACAGAATCCGAAGCAGGCTCCAGGCTCCGAGCTATCAGCACAGGGCCCAACGCGGGGCTCGAACTCACAAACTGCGAGATCATGACCTGAGCCGAAGTCGGATGCTAACCGACTGAGCCACCCAGGCGCCCCAACTTTCTATTTATACACAAAGTTATATATGCATGCGTTTTTATATAAGTGAGACCAGACTCTACAAACACTTCTGCCACCAGCTTTTTAAAAATTTAATAGCGTATCTGGGTGCTTGGGTGACTCAGTTAAGCCGCGGACTCTTGATTCTGGCTCAGGTCATGATCTCTCGGTGGTAAGATCGAGCCCTGAGTCAGGCTCCGTGCTGAGCATGGAGCCTGCTTGGAATTCTCTCTCCCTCTGCCTCTCCCCCTCACCCTCTCTTTCAAAATAATTAAACACTTAAAAAAATTCAATAGTGTACCATGGACGCAGTCCCATATCCTGACATGAGGTCTGATATCATTGACAGGTTGGTCCATCATTAATCTAGCATGTTCCTCCTTGGCAGGCCTCTCCCCAGCCCTTGTCTGGCCTTCTGCTGACACTTAGAAGAGTCTTGATGGCTTTAAAACATTTCAGGTCAGCCAGAGCTTATGTGAGAGCTTTCTCTAAGCTAAACATCCCTCATTCCTGATGTTGTTCCTCATATGGCACAGTTCTAGATTCCTCCAAATGTGCTGGAGCTTTTCTGGGTTCCCAGAGCCCAACAGCTTGTCCAGGACCGCGGCTGCGACCAGCAGCTGAGGCCGAGCCCCCCTTCCTGTGGGAGTGCCTAGGAGGCCGCTTATCTGCCAGGCAGCCAGGTTCCCTCATCAGTCACCGTTCTGTGTCGACACAATTTCTCTTCTAAACCCGAACACTCTTGAGGGTGGAAAGTACACTAACCGGATGGAATATGCAAAAACCAGAACTACCCAAGGCACAGGACAGAGCTTTGCATGTGAAAGTTGAAATCGGTTAAAATTCTAAGGCTTTCCTTTTTCTATACCGACTGAT
Organism: Herpailurus yagouaroundi; assembly: GCF_014898765.1. NCBI lineage: Eukaryota > Metazoa > Chordata > Mammalia > Carnivora > Felidae > Herpailurus > Herpailurus yagouaroundi. The sequence goes on along the minus strand of NW_024412376.1, from coordinate 124,212,822 downwards.
TTTCAGCCCAGCTCCAAAGCGACAGTACATTCGTTACAGACAAACTGGTCTCCCTTGGGAGTGGATGTGATTTTGGAAAAAATCAAATCATTGTCAGAGCAGACATGAAAATTAAACTATTCTAATTTCTTTTACGGATGAGGAATGAAGCCCAGAGGAGCTAAGGGGTTTATTAAGTTCATTATTCAGTTAATTAGTAACACCTTTTTAAAGGGAAAAAAAAGCACTTATTGGGGAAATGGCATAAAAATTCTAACTAGCACCTGTTATGTACCCGTCACCATGCTAGGATTTTTTTAAATACATTTTTATTCAGTTAATTTTAATTGAGCATCTACTACACGCCAGGCACTATTTAATGTGCTTGAGATGCCTTCCCTGTCCTCAAGCAGTTTACCAATCTATTGACTCATGGAACCTACCAACAAACCACCAGAGTCAATACTCTTATCCCATTTTAGGATATGTGGAGATGTATAGGAGAATGATCCGTGCAGAGGAAGAAATGGAGGTTCAGAAAAGTGAACATATTCTCCCAAAATTACATAATGACTACACGGGAGAGCAAGATTCTGACTCCCTCCCAGGAATCACACCACAGTCTGCTCTTCCCTCGCATAGAGTTTGGCACTGGGAAGCAAGAGGACAGGGAAGTCTCAGGGTTGACCTTGACTGGTGCAATGTCTGTGAGCCACAGCAGAGGTGCAGGTGACCTCGGCCGGGCTCAATACCACTGACTACACTCCCTGTGCAGGGATTGTCTATTGGTGAGAAAACTCGGCTTTTTTTTTCTTTAAGTCTACTTTAGATTCCATGTACAATTTTTTTATAACACGCTGTAGAGAAACATATTTAACATACGTAACGTAACATAACAACGACCAGCATCTGAGAGGGTCTTTGCAGCTTTCTTTTTTTTTTTTTTTTTTAATTTTTTTTTTTCAACGTTTTTATTTATTTGTGGGACAGAGAGAGACAGAGCATGAACGGGGGAGGGGCAGAGAGAGAGGGAGACACAGAATCGGAAACAGGCTCCAGGCTCTGAGCCATCAGCCCAGAGCCTGACGTGGGGCTCGAACCCACGGACCGTGAGATCGTGACCTGGATGAAGTCGGCCGCTTAACCGACTGCGCCACCCAGGCGCCCCTCTTTGCAGCTTTCTAAGTGCTTTGGTGTGAATCCTTTCAACCACCTTAGAAGGAGGGCAGGCAGCGTGACTAATCCCACAGGCTTGGGGTCAGGTTGGGGGAGTGGGGAAGCAACTTGCCTAAAATGCCGGCAGCGGTGGGCAAGAGCCAGTATACCACCAGACCTTTTGTTCTACACCAATCAGTAGACACTCTCTGGCTGTTTCATTAGCCGGCATGGAACACTGTTGTGTTAGTTGGTTAACTGCAGTTCGTGAAAAGCGATGCCTTTCCTTCTTACCGGTGCCTTGGAGGTGCTTTAAGCTACAAGGGCACGTCACATCCATCGCTCTCAGGCTGGATCCCATCACAGCAAACAGGCAGCCTGGCTCGGGTTTCTTTTCCTTGGTGTTTTCTTATCTGTGTCCCACCAATGGCTTAGACTCTGTGGGTGAGTGGGGTCAGGAAGTGGCATACAGCCTCTGTTTTTATTCTCTGTGTGGAAAATTTCTAATTATAGGTCACACCAAGAGTTTCCATTCTCCCCCATGGCACTTCACTCTGTTTATGTAACTTAATAAGCAAAGCCCCAGCACTTGTTGTTGTTTTTTTTTTTTTAAAGACTTAAACCATGAAGCTTTTAATGAGGAATCAAACTCATTCCCTTATCTTTCTGACTAGTGAATGGCCGGTCGTCTGTTATCTGCTTAGTCTGTAGCTAAAATTACGATCGCTTCTCTGGTCAGGATTTTATAGTCTGATTACGCCTTAAGCTTCCTGTGTAAGCCGTCAGGGGAAGTGGGGACATTAACTTCCCACCGCCACCACCACCACCACCAAAAAATAGATTCAGGTACAATCCTTTAAAACGCCAGGCTTCCATCTATCACAGCATCAAGGAACTAGAGCTATAGTTCAAGAGGGATAGCTATAATATCTTAGCATATGATGCAGTAAAAGTGCCCATTTAGAGCATAAAAGGAGGAAGATTTTAGACACGTATGCGTCAGGGAACACAAACCAAAGGCTCAGATTTAAACAGTTTTATGCTAGTCACATAGGTATTTCTTCCCCGACTTAACTGCCTAAAACGATATGTTTAAGTTATGCCATTTCAGCCTAGGATCCACTGGCAAGGTATTCAGTGGTGGTAACTTTTAGGCAAAACTTGCTCAATAGCAATTAACCAATCCTATAGAACAAAACAAGGCAAAAACATGTTTTCAAGCCAGATTCTGTAAAGTCAAAAAACAGCTAAGTAGGAAAGACCCGGTTCTCTCCCTGCCAGCAGTGTGTAAACAGAAATGTCTTCTGCAGAGCCTCTCCACAATTGAGGCTGAAAAGGAAATACGAAAGGGTTTTGGTAAAAGACCCTGACCCTAAAGATCTACACTAATATTAATTATTATAAAATCAACTTTTTGATTTTCCCCCAGGGGCTGCAGAATGCATCTAAATAAAGGGAAACTAATTTATGAATCAGGCTGCCACGGGGGATCAAGGAAAGTACTTGGTGTTCAGGAAGAAACAGCACCGAAGCAGTAATGCAGGGCCCAGAAAGAAAAGTCACCCGACCCCAGGAAAGTCACTGAACTTTGCTGAAGCACCACCAAGACTTTTCTCACCTACCTCCTCAATGTGGTGAAGAGTAGAGGAGGTACCGGGGCATCTGGGTGGCTCAGTCTAAGCGTCTGACTTCTGGTCAGGTCATGATCTCACCGTTGGTGGGTTGGAGCCTCGTGTAGGACCTCAGGTACGGCTCTGTGCTGACAGCTCAGAGCCTGGAGCCTGCTTTGGATTCTGTGTCTCCCTGTTTCCCTGCCCCTCCCTTGCTCATGCTCTGTCTCTCAAAATAAATAAACATTTAAAAAATTTTATTAAAAAAAAAAAGAGTGAAAGAGGTACCATGTGGTATGTTTCTAGCACAGAACCGGGCACAAAATCAATGTCATTGCCATCACTGCTATTGCTATCATTTACGAATCCCCAAGCAGTGTCCATTTAAGAGTATTTGAAACCAGATAAACAGACATTTTCCAGTCTTTAGTTTTCTTGGTCAGTTTTGTTTTTGGTTAGGTTCCATTTTGATAAATGAAAAATCTTACCTCACTGTCTCAACTAGGGTTGAGTTATGTTCCCCTGGGCGGGACTATCCCTGGGAGTCCCTAAAGAATCTGTCTTTTTATGTAGGGTTGTCAGCCAGGAAGAACTGTTGAGCTCCACTTTTGTTGATAACCTTATGAAAGAAGTACCTATTTTCTACTGTTCAGTATAATGCAGACTCTTTCATGTATATTGTACTATGTTGCTTTATGTTATATTACTTAATATGGTATCACATTGAATGTTTTCCCCCAAGTATCCATAAGCTATATTCTCCTCTCCCCAACACCCCTCACCCAGCCTTTCATGAAAACCACTGCTTTAAGGACTTATTTTAGGGGTGTTATTCCATCTCCGATGCAGGTGGCAGGATGGTCTTCTGAACGAAGGGGGACGTTGGGAGCTGACTGAATTCCCATGAACGAAAGCAAGAAAGCACTCAGGAGCATAGAGGCTGGAGAAAAGCTAAAAGAAGAGGAGGAATCGATTGATAATACTGGTGAGAAATAAGTAGGATGCTCTCTAGTCCCTCCACGGAGTAAAAGCGATCATCCGCGCCACCAGACCTGTAACACAGAGGGAATCCAAATACGCACACTTAAATACCATCACCAGGTCCACCACCAACCCACATGGAGCTTTTAGACAAGTTAGAGAAGGACACCCCCTTCAAGGCACTTTACCTGCACCTTCTAAAAGTCACCGTAATGTACTTTTTTTTTAAGAACAAGAAACTTAGCTCCCATGTGCTTTAAAAGCATCATGTAAATTTGTACAAATCCACAACGTCTAGGATGTGAGTGAGGCTCCACAGAAGGTCCTTTGTCCAGTCTACAACTCAAGCTCAAGGATACACGGCTCCCCTGGGAACCGCTTGTTTAATGCCCGTCACACCAACCATGAGGAGTTGTGTCTGGTTTATGCATGGCTTCAGCTCAGTTCCCGGAACAGAGTATGTTCTCAACAGATATCAGTTGAATGACCGAATGATTGAATGAATAAATGAACAAGTGGCCCTCCTTTAACGCAAGCATTTACTGCGAAAGTGAAAAATAAGTTTGGCTAATGTTGACTGAGCAGCTTCTCTGCATCAGGCCCTACACTAAGCACATATGTGCCTTCTCATGAAAACGCTGTGAAGTCATTACTATTACTCTTCATACTCCCAGAGGCTCAAAGAGGTTAAGTAACTTTCCAAAGCCCTTCTGCTAGTGAGTCACAAACCACATGACCACCATAATCACATTCCTAACCACTACAATAGCAAGTCTCTCTGTAGTCTGCATTGTTCTGGGAGGCTGCTACATCTATTGAAAACACAAGAGTTGCCTTGCATGGCCAGCTCAAGAGAAAGAAGGCACCAGAGCTTCCATGGTCTGGTTTCCCTGTCTGCTACAGAGACAAAGTTATCCTCTTTGATGCAACTCAGGCCAGTAATGAAGTCACGCGATATTCTTGGTCCTGGCAGGCATGGTAGACTCATCTTTGAAGTCAGTTAGCGGGAATTCATTGACCCACAGAACAACAGGCCCTTTTTATCACCTGTGGGTGCAACACATAGGCAACAGCACATTCTGAAACATCCTGGCCACTAGATGGCACCGGAGCTCAAATGTCACAAGTCTATTTGGAACATTTCTTCCGCCATGTTTTAATTTAGATCATAACAACAACCACAATAGTGGCATTGTCCAGAACATTGTTGTGCCGGGTACTCTCCCAGGATCTCTGCAAACATCATCTCATCTAACCCTCACAACAACTCTGTGGAGCAGATGCCATACTGTCTCCATTTTACAGATGAAGAAGCTGAGCCTTAGAGAGGTGAGAATCTTGGCCCAGGAAACACCGCTTGGGAAGAGGCAGAGCAGAGATTCGAACCTAGGCAAGCTGGCTCTCCACTGTTGTGTTTCCTCCTATGCTATCTTCACCCTTGCACTTAGCTGCTGAGCACAGGTTCCTTGTGCAAAATCCTCTCTCAAGGGGAAGAAGGAAAAATCCCATTCAGGCCAATAAGCATGTCAGGCACAAGCCAAGATTCAGGTTTACTGGAGCTACTTACTCAGAGGTACAACCTCAAGAAAACATTATCATGGTAGTGAAAAAATAGGTCACAGCGTTGGTTCAGGGAAGCAAAGTCAGCTGGCTCTGGCTGCAACGTCTCACATGCTAGAGAGAGGCCCCAGCCAATGACCCTGGGGCAGGGGGTATGGGCGCTCCTCCATACCCATCACAGGATCTAGAGAAGGCCCTCAAATTCTTGAGCTTCTGGTATTGTATCTGTTAAAAAGGGTAAATAATTCATGCATTGTCTTTTTTACAGGGTAAAAATAAAACATGTTTCAAGTATTCATTGTTGTTGTTTAATGACAAGTAAAGCGTAATATCATTATAAACCTTCTCTTCCCCTTTTCACCTAAGCAATCTCCCCTTTGATCTTCCTGCCCCTGACCTTTCCTTTTTACAACATAAGAAACTGTTCTTAAAGCATAGATGTTACAAGATCTGCTCCTCTAACTCCCAGCTATTGACTCTATCACCAGTTCCAAACATGGTGGCCAAGGCCTTCCATTGCCCACTTTCAATCTGCCTCACTTTCCTCATCTCTCCCAACTTAATCCCCTCTTTCACCTTATATCCCAGCCAGACAAGAGCATTTGCTATGCTCAGACATTCTGCTTATTTCCCTACCTCGGTGTCTCTGTTCAGCTATTCTCGCCACCTGTCTGTGGTTCATGCTGCCCAACATCAGAGCCATTGGCCTTTGATTAGAACCCATGATCTTCCTTTCAGGAATGACTCCCCTGGCATTGCACTGGCCAAGAAGTGGGCACATGATCCAAGTGATACCTGTCAGACCTCACCTTGAGATTTGTACCTTGAGAGAAGTGATCTGACCCAACAGTGTTGGAGTTGACCCATCCTTATAGACCATGCCCCGAAGAAAACTCTGCCACCAGTCCTGGTACATTAATCCACGATGTCTACACCCTTGGAGGTTCAGTTTTTATTTCAATTCAGGGGAGACCCCATGATACCCAATAGATTCTCCCTTTTTCCTTTTTTTCTACCCTTCTTCAATTACCCAGAGTCCATCTCTGCTGCCTACAGCCACTAAACCATCTTTCAAGATTGAGTTCAAGTGGCAAATCCTTCATAAAGCCAAATTTCAAGCATATTGTACATCAATTCTCTGTATGCATTTTTATTGTTTACTCCTTTAATTTAGGGACCGGGGTCTGTTCCTCTTTGTATCCCCAACAAGTCCAAGTATTGTGCTTTGGTACATGGTTATTTCTTGATAAACACTGGTAAACTTGAATGTCAAGCAATTTAAAAACAGAGTTTAAAGCAACTTATAGGGTTTGGTAGTATTTTAATTCTATATTCTGCAAGGCTCATACATGTTGTTAGCTAATTGAGTTTGTTTTTTTTTTTTAATTTTTTTTTTTAACGTTTATTTATTTTTGGGACAGAGAGAGACAGAGCATGAACGGGGGAGGGGCAGAGAGAGAGGGAGACACAGAATCGGAAACAGGCTCCAAGCCATCAGCCCAGAGCCCAACGCGGGGCTCGAACTCACGGACCGCGAGATCGTGACCTGGCTGAAGTCAGCCGCTTAACCGACTGCGCCACCCAGGCGCCCCTTGAGTTTGTTTTACTACAGGAGTCATCTATCCAAATTCCACAACCATTATATTTTCAAGAAAGCCCAAAGGCGACAATGAATTAGAAGGTGCTATTCAGATCCAGAGACTTCCAACTCCTGCCCTGCTTCTCCTCCCTGCTGAAATGTCAGCTGCCATAATCAGATCCCAAACAAGCGTGTGAACAACAATGGGAAGTGTGACAATTCCCTAGGTTTTTTTTTTTTTTTTAAGCTTTCACAGGAAGAGCTTGACTATGGACAAATCTATGTTTAGACTGTTGTCTTTTGTATTTGGTTTAGTAAACTGCATTTCAAGGCCCCTAGGATGCAAGTTATACTCATTATATGCACAAACAATTTCCCCTTGAACATGATTTTCACGTCAGAATGATAAAGGGCAACTGAAAAATAAGAACCATTGCAGCATCAAAGTGACGCATAATTTAAAAAATTTTTTTTTTACATGAATTTATTTTTGAGACAGAGCACAAGCGGGGGAGGGGCCGAGAGAAAGAGACACAGAATCTGAAGCAGGCTCCGGGCTCTGAGCTGTCAGCACAGAGCTTGACACTGGGCTCAACCCCCCGAACCGTGAGATCATGACTTGAGCCAAAGTCGGTCACTTAACTGACTGAGACACCCAGGCACCCTGAAACTGACGTGTAAGTAATGTAAAACCTTAAAAGAGTACAATTGAACTGTTTGTTGAAGCATATATATGTGTATATATATGTATATATATATATATATATATATACATAAATATATGTGTACACATATATGTATACATATATATAGACATATATATATATGCTGCAAAGCTAAAGCATGGTTTTTGTTATCTCTATGATGAAAAGGGGTTACTTTCCTCTTTCCAGATTTGAGATCATTTTGAAGCAAGGGAAGAGAGAAAAGTCAAAGAGGAAGGGAGGAGTTTGACCACAAGTTTTCTGAGCCTACTGCCCTTTCCTCTCCCCACCAAGGAGTCAGCTAACGGGAGGCAGTCCTGGTGAGGGCAGCCATTGAACAGAAGTACAGGGGGAGTTCTGATATACCGTAAATATTCACTAAATTAAGCACCCCTACCCTAGGTACTATTGGTTGTTCACTTCCATTTACTTACTGAACATCCATCATGACAAGAACGAGAAGCTATTGCAAAAAGCTATTTCCCAGCACACCCCATATTTCCATATTTCCCTAACACAGCAAGAGAGAAGGTTAATCTTGACCTATGCTTTAAGAGCAAAATCCAGGGACATTGTCCACACATAAAAACAAAATGTGAAGTCTGGAAGAATGGAGTAGATGCACTCTTCCCTACTCCTCCTATTAACTACAACTAAAATCCTATGATATATAAAACAAACATTAGAAGACTCTGAAAGGTGGAGAGAAGAAGGCAAACTGAAAAGGAAGGGAATAACAAAGACAAGAGTAGAAATCAATGAAAATGAAAATATTAAACACAGAAAATTCACAAAAGAGCTGGTGCTTTGAAAAGATCAATAAAATTAAGAAACCTCTAACAAAACTGACAAAGGAAAAAGAGAGAAAACACAAATTGCCAGTATAAGCGTCAGAAACAATAAAGGGATATCCCTATAGACCCTGCAGACATCAAAAGGAGACTAAGGGAATACTGCACAAATGTTTAACAACTGGGACAGAATAGACCAACTCCTCAAAATACACAAACCACCACCACAATGCACACAATATGAAAGACATAATATGAATAGCCATATACTACTTGCTGTAAAATTGGGTTCACAGTTTCAAAACTCCCAACAAAGGAATCTACAAGCACATAAGGTTTCGCTGCTGAACTCCATCAACCATTTAAAGAAGAATTAATATCAATTCTATACAACCTCTTCTAGCAAGTAAAAAAGAAGGAAATACTTTCCAATTCATTTTATAAAGCGTGCATTACTCCGACATCAAAATGAGAAAAAGACGTTAATATAAAACTACAGACCCATATCCTTCATGAGCAAGTGAAAAAATCCTTCACAAAAATAGTAGCAAACACAATTCAGCAATATGTAAAAAGAATTATACATTATATCCGAATAGGATTTATTTCAATGATAGATTAGTTCAATATTTGAAAAATCGATGTAATCTACCATTTTAGCAGCCTGAGGAGGAAACGCCACATGATCATATCAATCAATGTGGAAAAGGCATTTGACAAGTTCAATACAGTCATGTTAACCATCATCAGAAATATAATAGAAAGGAACTTCCTCAGCTTGATGAAGAGCATCGACCAAAAACTTGCAACTGACATTATACTTAATGGTGAAAGAAAATGTTTTCCCTCTGAGATTAGGAACAAAGTAGGATATCTACTCTTAACTGCTGTTATTCAACATAGTGTTGGGAAGTTCCAGACAGTTCAATAAAGCAAGAAAAGGAAATAGAAGGCATACAGACCATAAAGGGTAAAATAAAACTGTCCTTATTTTCAAATGTCATAATTACCAGCAGAAAAAAATCCCAAGAAGTCTACAGAAACATTTCCAGACCTAATAGTTGAATTCAGCAAGGCCATAGAATACAGTTATGCAAATTAAACTTAATCATATGTCTATACATTAGCAATGAACACTTGAACATTTAAATGAAAAATACAGTTTCATTTATAATCACTCAAATAAAATGAAATGCTTAGGTGTGAATCTAACAACATGTGCAGAACTTGCATGAAGAAATCTACAGAACACTGATGAAGAAATCACAGATCTAAATAAGTAGAAGGAGATACCATGTCTACAGATTGGAAGACCCAATATAGTCAAGAAATCAATTGTCCCCAAATTAATTTACTAGCTTACTAAAACTCCTAGCAAACCCCCAGCAAGATTGTTTCACAGGTACAGGATTATTTTTACATTTATATGGAAAAGCAAAGGAACTAGAATAGCTAAAACAATTTTGGAAAAGAAGAACAAAGTGGGGGCGCCTGGGTGGCTAAGTCGGTTAAGCGTCCGACTTTGGCTCAGGTCATGATCTCACAGTTCGTGGGTTCGAACCCCATGTCAGGCTCTGTGCTGACAGCCTGGAGACTGGGGATTCTGTGTCTCCCTTTCCCTCTGCCTTTCCCTCACTCTTGTTCTCTGTGTGTGTGTTTGTGTGTCTCAAAAATAAACATTAAAAAAATGTTTTTAATGAATAAAAAATAAAAAAAGAATAATGTGGAAGGATAAGTCTACTTAATTTCAAAACATGATATAGCTAGAGTAATAAAGACTGTGAAATCAGTGAAACAGAATAAAGAACCCACAAAAAGATCCACACAAACACGCTCAATTGCTTTTTGACAGAGATGCAAAAAAATTCAGTGAAAGAAAGCCTCTCCAAGAAATGATGCTGCTGAAATTGGACATCCATAGGCAAAAAAAAAAAAAAAAGAGAGAGAGAGAGAGAGAAAACAAAATTTAAAATCTTGACCTAAATCTCATCCCTTCTACAAAAATTAACTCAAAATGGATCACAGACTTAAATGTAAAACATAAAACTTAGGGGAAAAAATGGGGAAATCTTTGCAATCTAGGGCTACAAAAGGTTTGTAGACTTAATACAAAAACCACGAGTCATAAAAGGAAAACTTGATAAATCAGAGCTCATTAAAATTTAAAACTTTTGCTTTGTGAAGGACCCTACTAAAAGGGTGAAAAAGCTACCGACTAGAAAAAACTGTTTGCAAACCACAATTCAAAAAAAGACTGGTATCTAAACCATATAAAGAACTCTCAAAACTCAACAGTAAAACAAAACAAAACAAAACAAGACAAAACAAAAAAACAGATACAGGTAAATTAGAAATTAGAAAATGGGTAAAACACATGGAGAGATACTTCACTGAAGATGTATGAATGGCAAATTAAGAACATGAAATACACTCAACTCTAGAGAATATCCTGAGTGAAAAAAAGCCAAACCCAAAGTGTTACTACAATATGTTTCCATTTACATAACATTCCTAAAGGCATAAAATTATGTAGATCTGTAGAATGATTAGTGATTGCCAGAGGGTAATGCAGGGAAAGGTCAGAGAGGGGAAGCAGTGTGGCTATAAAAGGGCACCAGGAGGGATCCTAACAGTGATGGGAATCGTCTGTGTCTTGACTCATTCAAGGTCAATGTCTTAATTATGGCATTGTACGATAGTTTTGCAAGATGTTACCTTTGGAGAAAACTAGGTAAAAAAAATATATACCGCATGGCTCTGTATTATTTCTTACAACTGCATGTGAATCTACAGTTATCTCAAGATGAAAAAGTTCAGTTGGGGCACCTGGGTGGCTCAGCCGGTTGAGCATCTGACTTTGGCTCAGGTCATGATCTCACAGTTCGTGAGTTCAAGCCCCACATGAGGGCTCTCTGCAGTCAGCATGGAGCCCCCTTTTGATCCTCTGTCCCCCCCCTCTCTGCATCTCCCCCACTTGTGCGCTCTGTCTCTCTCAAAAATAAACATTTTTTTAAAGTTCATTTAAAAAATTTTTTAATAAAATAATAAAAGGTACACAGTGTTGAAAGGAAACACAGAGGAAAAGTTAACGTAATAGGTTAAATGTAGTCTGCTAACTGTAATATATAGTTTCTACTTCCAGATTTATTTTCAAACTATTGAAATTCCTTTTTTTAGGATAAAACAAGTCAAAATAAGGGATATTTTTTGAAGCAAATTGCATATCGTTTGGTTCATTGTAACATGAAAGGAATTCAAAGTTATAGAGGAATAGGATGCACATAAAAGTGAAAAAAATACACAACGGAGCCAGTGAAGTGGAGAAATCTCACTCAACCTGTTATATATGGCCTGTGACCCACAAGGCCTACAGGAAAGATTCATCACAGACAGAAGAAGGAACAACAAATATTTTTGATGACTACATTTAAATGGAGAGAGAACAGAGAAACCCAATTTCAAATCGGTACTTGATTTCCAAAGTCTTTTCCGTTCTCAGCCTTTACACTTTTGAGCATTGTAGTTTTGCGATTTGAACGTCATAGTTAATTCTCAAGATCATGGCAGACAAAAGTGAAATAGGGGACACCTGGGTGACTCAGTCGGTTAAGCGTTCAATTCTTGATTTCAGCTCGGGTCAAGAGCTCCTAATTCTCAAGATGGAGACCCGAGTCGGGCTTTGTGCGGACATCTCCGAGCCTGCTTGGGATTCTCTCTCTCTGCGCCTCCCCCTGCTGGCGCACTCTCTCTCTCTCTCTCTCTCTCTCTCTCTCTCTCTCTCTCTCAAAATGAATAAATAAACATTAAAAAAAAAGTAAAATAGTTTCAAAAATTGCGTTGCTATCAAAGAGAGATTTTTATAGTTAGCGTAAGAAAAAAAATTACTAGTCTGTAAAAAAAATCACCAACTCTTCCCCAGCCATACCATTTATAGATATACATCTGATAAAGATTAGCTTAAATACTGCATTTAAGTCACAACACATCTCCTCTAGCCGTGAACTTGCTAAAGTTTAACATGATTTCTCTCAGACCAATGGTGCAGCATCCATACATCACAATTCACATGGTAGAATTTTCTTCCAGAATCCAGACAAAAACTGTCACGAGAGCATCTGTAAATTCCTTCCAACAGACTTCATGAAAATGTATCCATAAAGGAAAAGCAAATATTTCCTTAAAAGCAAGAAATTAATCACTGTCACAAACTCAGCCACAGTAATGGAACAAGGTAAATGGAAGATGAAAATTGATATTCAGTAATTATTTTCATTCTACAGAGATGAGACACTCCAGTTTACAACAGTTTAATTTCTAGCCCTGATTTGGCCTCTGAATAAAACAAATAATTTTAACCAAACTCCTTGGTGAATATCAATCAGAAGAAATCTTTCTTGATGTGATAGGACCAGATAAACTTGAAAGATTTAGGTGGCCTGATTCAAGGCCATGTATTATTAACAAGCCATAATAAAGAATCCATGTTCCTTGTCTCTTCACATATTTTGAAGTAGAGACTATTAAACAAGTCAAGAAAAATAGAAGCAGCTTGGACTTTTGCCCTGCTTAGATACTGTATGAGTAAAAAGCAAAGTTGACCATGATTCAGGTGATTCACAAAATGTTGTTTTCTCAGTTAGTGTTACTTTGGACTATATACTTTCAAAATCTAGTGAAAATCCCACAAACATGTATAGGTTTACTTGTATCCCACATGAAAGAAGTCCAGAAGTAAACAGTCTAGAGCTGGAAGTACCCCAGATATCAGAGACCCAGATTTATTTTATCTTTCTGCTCCACTGTCCTCTACACATGACTTTCAAGTATTGAAATTTTCCGTTATGAAACTACAGTTTTCATTGTTTCTAATTATCTGCTGAAATTGTCCACTGCCATCTAATCTTCTAGACGTGTTATTTTAAAGCCTGGGTGTGCTACCTCAAATATCAGGATATTTTGTTGATCTATAGCTATTCTCTGGATTTCTTCTTGAGTTTTGATCATTTGGTTTGTTTGCTGGTATGCCTGGTAAAATATTATTGCATGCCAGACACTGAAGATGAAAAGCTATGGAAATAATCTGAGGCTCTGAGTGTTATTATAGTCCCCAAGAGATAATTTACTTTTGCTTCTGGGAAGCATTGATTTAATCAAGAGGTAGCTGGCAAGAAAAAGGATTTTATTTTTCTGTAAGTATTGTCTATTTGTATTTCTTCCTTACTCCTGAGATGCAATCTTTTGGGGATCCCAAATGAAAGACTGAAATGTTTACTAGAGCCCCTCCTTCTTGGTGGGTTCTGGATTCCAATATTTGTTCTTCTAGCTATGTAACATTGATAGAAATTCAGTCTCTCAGCCACGATTTTCTGTTCAGTTTCTTAATGTTTCATCCACCACTTGTGAATCACCCAATGCCTTGAGAGAGAAAATGGCAACAAATTTGCATTCACCTTTGTGTAGCTCTTCTTTCTGGCGTCTTGGCCCCTTAACCTCTCTCTGTCTTGGTAACTTTCAGATGCCTTCAAAGATATATACTTCTAAATTTTATTCACCATTCTGATTATTGTCAGTTAAAAAGTTGATCTGCAATTCGGCATCGCCAGAAGTGTTCTGATTGATGATTTTTGAAGAATGGCCCTACAATGAATCACAATCTCTCATAATCTAAATTTATCAAATTGATACACTGGTTGTCAAATCTCCACTTCATTTATTTTATGCTATTTAAATAGCCTATTCTTCATGCCACAAGGTGTTTAGGACAATGAGACTTTTTTTTTTAGTTAATAGAGAATAAAAGATGCTAAATTGTTATAGTACATTAACTCTCCTGAACTCATGTTCAAATAAATAGTTTTCTCCTGAGTCCGAACTTTTATTTTACTTTGTGTCTAAGAACCCCATTTTGTTCCAGAAACAGATATATTTATACTTTAGCAATGTGTGGAATATAAAATAGTCTGCTACTTCCCAAGCAGTACTCAGATTCTTTCGCTTACCCAGTCCTTCTCCCATGCAAGACATTGTTCTTTGGGCTATGAGAGAAAAGATTACAGAGCCACACAACTTTAGATCTGAAAGAACCTTAGATATCATCTAATTAGATTCACTCTTTTTACAGAAGAATTACTTGCTCCAAAACAAAAACTTTGTCTTGCTCAAGGCTTTTTTTAATGAAGTGCTTGTTGTTGGTTTGAAAAAATTATTTCTCTTTATTTGTCTCCCCTCCTCTACTATGGACTTAAAATTTTGAAAAATTTTACTAAATAAAATGTACTTCTGAGATGACAATTCTTGTCATCCTTACATAAAGTATACTTTTTCTACTAAATTTTTAAAATATTGAACATAGCTCAAAAGAAGACCCGTTGCTACCTTCAAGAAATTAGCGGCTATGAAATTGTCCCTTCCACTAGAAGTTTACAATCTCTATAAACAAAGATGTATAAATGAATGATTATACTCTAAGGAAGTACACATTATATCAGATATATGATATACACATAAATCACATGCACTTATGTAACATATTCATGTATATTGTACATAATGATTAGCGTGGTCATGTTACATATGCCTCCCTTGATAGATTAGGAGCTCCACAAAAGCCAGAATTCTAGCTTTTCATTATCAGCTTTAGCTTGGGATCTGCAACATCGCAAACTATTAAATAAATGAGATTTTTTTGAATCTAAGTAATCTGTCAATAAATACTTTAGGAATTCACAGGAGGTTAGAAAATTCTGAACTCAGATCAGTAGGTAAAAATATCTTGAAGGTGTAGGGGGAGGTAGACTTCTGGTAACATTTGGACTAAAGTGGATAGGATTTAGGTAGACTGCACTGTGAGGGAGAAGTTGTATTAGTTTCCCATTGCTATAACAAATTACCACAAACCTAGTGACTAAAACAGCACTAATTTATTACCTTATAGTTCTGGAGGTCAGAAGTCCAAAATGAGTTTTATAAGGTTAAAATCAACGTGTTGGCCAAGTGTTGTCCTTTCTAGAGGTTTCAGGAGAGAATCTGTTTCCTCGCCTTTTCTATCTTCTAAAGACCACCTGAATTCCTTGGCTTATGGCCACTGTCTCCATCTCGTGGGTGCATCAGTGAACCTCTGCTTCTATCATCACCTCTCCCTTTTCTGCCTCTGGCCCCCTTGCTTCCCTCTTATAAGGGCCATTGTAACTGGGCCCACCCAGATAATCTAGGATAATCTTCTCATCTCAAAAACCTTAACCACATCTGCAAAGCCCCTTTTGTCATATAAATTAACATATTCATAGAATCTGGGGGTTGGAATGGGACATATTTGGAGGGCCATTATTTTGTCTACCACAGATGTTTTAAGCAAAGGTCTAATGTGGTGGTCCTCAAAGTGGTCAATGGACCAGCCACAGCAGCATCACCTGGTGATTTGTTAGAAATGCACATTCTCGGGCCTTACCCCAGACCTGCTGAATCAGAGACTGGTGAGTCCCAGCAACCTGTGTGGTCCCAAGCCCTCCAGGTGATTCTGATGTACACTAAACCACTCTGAGAGCTGCTGCCCTGGAGTTTGAGGAAAAAAAAAAAAAAAAAAAAAGCAAAACAGGTTCAGAGGGCTGTGAGCAGTTAGATGAATTTCACAGGGATAGAGGATTGCTAAAATGTATGAACACTGAGACTACATTCATGGAACCAGACCCTGGACTCTCCACTGAAGGGGTACATGATAAGTAAATTTCTGGCTCCATAGGTGAATTGAATGGCCTTCTTACACGTTTTACAAAGTAAATTACTTAAATGAAAGGGCTCATTGATTTCATGAGGCGTAAAATTAATCTGTTCAAACTCACAAATTTAATAACAGACTGACCTAGAAAAATAATTTCTCTTTTAAAAATGCAAATCGAAAATTTATTACAAGGATTTCCAGATTAAAGGCATTATTTCTTGTCAAAATAAAGAAAATATTCAAAAGATCAGTGACTATTTTAATTTCACAAAGTCCTCCTTGAATTACTTGTAACAATAGCTATAATTCATCAGCAATTTTATCAATTTCATTTTTCCCTGAACAAGCAGCACAGGGAGGAATTCTTAACAACACTGTTATCTCTAGAAGGCTAGGCCCTCTGCAGAATCGCAGGTGACTTCCCAGGAGGCTTGATTAAGGGCAGAGGACAATTGCCTTTCCAAAGGCAGAGAAATGGGGCCGCTTAGAATTGTGCTGTCCTGGAGGCAAACAGGAAACAGGAAGCTCTCTGTCAGCCATTCTTGCCCTGCCCCCAGAGCAGGAAGAGAGGTAGGAGGAGCCATATCAGTTACTTTGACCCGGCCCAGGAAATAAGATGGCTTATTCAGTGTGTAGACCTGGGTGGGTAGGTAGAGTGCAGACAGCAGCTACAACCCAGCAACTCTCCCCGACAGACAGATAACATCCATTCAGGGTGAATACTCAGGAAATGAAAAGGAATGCATACTCACAGCACATCAATTAGGCTTCAGACAAAAGGGGAGATAACAGTTTTGTCAAAAAGCAGTAACCAAGCAGAAGACAAGCTACCTTCCATCTCCAAAAGTCTCTTATTGGGCCCCAAACTCCTCTGGGCGCGCTGCATCCTAAACTGTACCATACAATAGCACTGAACTATAAGAACTCAAAATGAGCATAAACAGTACGATGAATTACAGCACCCCTTAGCAAATATAGCAATCGTAAGATGCTTCTCTCTATATATAAGAATATCTATTGGTATAACAGTGTACCCACAACTTGGAACATTTGTTGTTAGCATTTCCTCACAAGAGTTAACAATACTCCAGAATGAACCTGAGCTTAGAAATAGAAGGGACAAGGGTCGAATGTGCCAAAATATATCTGTATGGAAATATCATCACAATTAAACATTCTCACACTTCTCTTCAGGGCACTGAAAAGGATCTACATAGGATTTACATGATACAGACATAGTATAAGGGATCTGTACTTTGAGATCATTACTTGCAGGACAAAAAGAAGACTTCAAGTCATGTATCAGGTGTTGGAAGTTAACCTAAATTCAGGTTCTGACTGCTGCCAGTCAAGCCAACTGATCATATGGTTTAAGGTGGTTCCAAATGTGTTCTTCCTTCAAACTTTTCCTCGAGCAATGGCATCAGCAGCCCAGTCACCCAGGGGAGAACCCTCAGAGCCATTCTTGTTTATTGTCTCCGTTTCCCTCTCCCCCCCCCCCAACCTCCATGGTTTCAATCACTTGAGACCCTTACTCATTCTATCTCTGAAATGACCTCACCTCTGCCTCCCTCAATCCCCATAGCCCCCATTCTTTGGGCCCCCATCAACTCTCTCTCCCTGTCTCTCTTTCTCTGCCAATGACATTGCCTCTTGACTCATGTCCAAATCCTTGACACCTTGACCAGAAGGCCCAGACACCTTCAACATAGTAGGCCAGATGTCCCTCATGTGTATCTCATTCCCCCAGGAAAATCTAATGGTTCCCTCATCAATATTACCACGTGTCCTTTATTTTTATTGTAATCATTGTATAAAGTTATTTTATTGAGATATAACTTACATACAATTAAGGACACAAACCTTAAGTGTTGATTAAGTTTTACATATTTGTACACCTGTAAGCACCACCCACATCAACATATCAAATACTCCAACAGCTCAGCAAACTCTCATGTACCTCGTCCCGTCAATATTCTGCCACCCAAAGGTCACTACTACCTTCTACCACAATAGATGAATTTACTTGTTTCTAACTTCTACCACAATAGATGAATTTACTTGCTTTCAAGCTTTATATAAATGAAACCATACATGGGGTGCCTGGGTGGCTCAGTCAGTTAAGCATCCAACTCCTGGTTTCAGCTCAGGTCATGATCTCATGGTTTGGGAGTTTGAGCCCCACATCAGGAGCCTGCTTGGGATTCTCTCTCCTTCTCTCTGTCCCTCCCCCATTCATACTCATGCTGTCTTTCTCAAAATAAATAAATAAACATTAAAAACATAAAAAATAAATAAGTGAAATCGTACAGTATATACTTTGTGTGTGTGTGTTCTATTTTATTAATATGCCACAGTTTATTTATCTGTTCTGTGAATAGACATTTGGGCTGCTTCAATTTGGAGGCTATTATGAATAAAGCTACCATAAATATTCTTGTACCTATCTTCTTTTGTGGGCATATGCACTCATTTCTGATTGGTAAATACCCAGATGTGGAATTGCTAGGTGATATAGACATGTGTGTGTGTGTGTCTGTGTGTGTGTGTGTGTGTGTGTGTGTGTGTCTGTGTGTGTTTGTTTTACTTGAGCACATACTGCTAAACAGTTTTCCAAAGTGGTTGTATTTACTACTTTCTAGATCTCTGAATTATTCCAACAATTATGCAATTTTAATGTTAGTTGTTTATGTGTCTATTCCCAGACCACAGTTGAGCTCTTTAAACATAGATCCCTATGTTGCCTTACTCCATATACCCAATATATAGATTATGGTTACAATTAAATATTTATGTTACATACAATTAAAAGATGAAATGCATTCATAGAGCGTGGTGGGGTAGAAGGGCTTAGGAATCTCATATTTACCTCTCTCTGGACCCAGCCCAGAGGTGACACATGTCTATCCTAGCCCTGTCAACACCTTCGTCACCCAAAAAGAGGTGGCATATTCAAATCAGTTCCCAACATTCCCTGGTCCTCACTAAGTGCCCAAAAGCTCAGTTACATCCATCTGCCTGGTATTACCGGGTTTTAAACTTGCTGATATGTATTCAGTCCCTCATTAAGCTGCTGGAAACTTTAATAGGCTAGAAAACCTCCAAAGTTCAACTCTTGTTTTCCCTGTAACTTTGTGCAGATTCATTATGAAATGTGCTAAGGAAAGTGTGCTCATTAACTAGCCATCCTGCCTTCTAAGGTGGAACCAATTAGTGCCGAAGCCCTCCACCTCAATCCGGAGATAGAAAATACCTCCCAGAGCAACACCCCAAAAGATGCATGTCCCTTGATCTGTTTGCTCAGATGGAGGGTATTAGTTACACAAACACATGGAAAGAAGATAGGATTACGGAGGAAGTCCTCCAAAGTCCTCCAATTCTCCCTGAAAGTGAATTTCTTGTCCTTCCTGTTTTTGCTTCTGAGTCTTAAATTTTTCACCACTCTTCGGCGAGTGTCAGGGTACGAACCATTTTCTGCTCCTTTTTTTGCAAAGACTATTTTCTGCTTTTTGATGTTGCTTTTAATAAAACATTGGCTCTAGACAGCTTCAGCAACCACATCCAAAAGAAGCCCTCCGCAACCCTGAAACCGTAGCCCTCCCTGAACGAGAAGTAAAAGGAAACTCCTAGAGATAAAGTTTTAGAAAACTAGGCAAAATGGAAAATATATATTGCTATTATTTTCTTTTATTCCAAGAGGTAAAATTAACATTTATTTATTTTTGAGAGACAGAGTGCGAGCCAGGAAGGGGCAGAGAGAGAGGGAAACACAGAATCTGAAGCAGGTCCCAGGCTCTGAACTCAGCATCAAGCCCGATGTGGGGATCGAGCTGTGAATGAACTGTGAGATCGTGACCTGAGCTGAAGTCGGACGCTCAACCGACTGAACCACCCAGGCGCCCCTCCTAAGAGGTAAAGTTAAAATGTCCTTTTGACTGTTAGTAAGGGTTTTTTTTTCTTTCCCGTGAGAGAAGCTGATGCGTCTGAGTTACTTGCTGTTGCCACCTTATTCAGCAGGAGAGGTTTGATGGGGAAAATTCTGACCTGGCAGTAGGCAGCCATTCTGTGAAATAGAGGCACTTCATTTTCCCATCTTAAGAGAAACTTCTAAATAAGTCCAACAATGGGGTGCCTGGGTGGCCCAGTCGGTTAAGCCTCAGACTCTTGATTTCGGCTCAGGTCATGATCTCATGCTTCATGGGTTCGAGTCCCCGTCTGGCTCCATGCTGACAGTGCTGAGCCTGCTTGGGATTCTCTCTCTCCCTGTCTCTTTGTCTCTCCCCCACTTACTCTCTCCCTCTCAAAATAAATAAACTTAAAAATTATTTAAAAATAAAAAATAAAATAGGTCCAACAAATAAGTATTTCCAAACACCTTATGGCTTTTCACTAGGCTGTAGCTCCCACCTCCTGCTCTCATAATCACACTTAGTAAAATGACTGCTGTTGGAATTCACTGAAACCTGGCAAACATTGTCATTCATCCTGGGCTAAGGGTCAAGTTGCCATTGGCACAGCAGGATGCACAGCGTAATAACCTGGCTACTGCTTTAGGAAAACCTCAGGCAATTTGTCCTGTGACATTTTCACAGGTTTTACACATGTCCCACCCGATCCCCCCCTGCCAAGTCACTATGCCACTCAGTCCTCAGGATTCCCAATAGAGATGGCATGTAATCTCCAACTCAAGTAAGTCTTTGTATTTAAATATCAAAAATGGATAGCAAAGGAAATCTAGATATTTGTAGGTGGCAGGATGCATTAATTATCGTTTAAGACAACATATGTAATTTGTAGTTATGTGAACATTTCCCACCACATTTAGCCCAAAGAACCTACTCTTCTTCAACCCCTTTTATCTCAGATCTCACTTCCTCTCACTTATTTCTTTTGTACCTACCTCCATGTTTTCCTCTCCCTCCTTAGCCCCAACACACACACACACACACACACCCTACACACACACACACACCCTACACACACACACACACCCTAC
>NW_024412376.1:124131713-124191740 GCF_014898765.1 Herpailurus yagouaroundi | reverse complement strand
ACACCCTACACACACACACACACCCTACACACACACACACACCCTACGCACACTTTCCTGCTTTGGCATGCTTGTCCCCATGTTGCCATGACACCACATCCAATTGATGCTGTTGACCTGAACAACCTCAGGATATATCATTGTTCCGACTAACCCAAGACACTGGTCTCTTTTGAGTACCAAGCAAGTACCACCTTTCCTGTTCTTCACATGTCCCTTCCCGGCCCATGGTACAAGGGGTTGGCAGTGCTCACACTGTCGTCCCGTGACTCCACCACGGAATAATTACGACCAGGCACCATGTTTTTAAAAATAAATTTGACACAGAAAGGCTAAAGTAACGATAAAAGCACTAATAAGAAGTCCAATAATGATAGTTATGGTAAATGACACATCATCCTACCCCAGTAATACCAACTTCATTTTTATATTTGTTACATAATTGAATACAATGCATAAACATGTTAATTTTACACTTGTCTTTTTCTATTTAACATTAAGCTAAACATTTTCCCCACATTTCCACATAGTCTTAACATCTCATTTTATAATGACTGCCCAGTGTTTTTACCTAAAATTCCCCTAACTTTGTCATCACTAATGTCAACTGAATATCCTTTCAGTTCCTTTTTTTTTTTTTTTTTTAAGTAGGCTCCACACCCAGGGTGGAGCCCAGTGAGGGGCTTGAACTCACACCCTGAGATCAAGATCTGAGCTGAGACCCAGAGTCTGACACTTAACCAACTGAGCCACCCGGGCACACCGGATATCCTACCAATTCTAAGACTACCTAAGTTGTACAACCTGATGTACAATAAAAGTAAATATATCTAAACATTCAAAATTGCTTGCTCTAGCGGATGGGATACCGATTTTTATTCTGTCTTTGTACTTCCTGAATTTTCTATAGTGAACTGTGTCTTTTTATTTTAAAACTTTCATAATAATAATAGCTACTACCAAGGAGCACTACCAAGTGCTTGCGATAGAGCAGGAACTCTTCTAAGTGCCCCATGTAATACTCAACCTTATAACATTTAATCCTTACTACAACTCTTGAAAGTAGATACTATTACTATCCCATTTACAGATGAGGAAACTGAGACCCAGCACAATTACGGTACTTGCACAAAGTTACAGAGCTAATAAGTAGAGTCGCGAGGATTTTAACTCAGGGAGTCCAACTCCAGAATCTACACTCTGACCTTACACACTACACTTAAAAACGTAGACTATACTTTCTAAATATGTTTAAGCTATAGCCATTTAGAAACAGTCCACTGGCCAGCTTCATATTACAACGGGATTCCATGATGTTTCTGATATTTTGAGATTGCTAGGTGCCCAATGTAACACCATCCTACCATCACCATCAACCCTAACGCCACCGTCATTAAAAACCTTTATTAAGCTTTTAGTGTGTGAAGAACACAGGACCCGGCCCTTGGGGAGATACAAAGCATGTAAAAGACCTGTTCTTTATTCTTGCGAAAACCAGAACTAGTCTGAGAACAGCTTCAAAACGAAAAGGCAGCAAATATCCATGAAACACAAATCAAGAACTTAAATCATTATCAGGAAACCATGGGCAAAAAATAAAAACTACTACCTGAAATGCAAAAAAAAAAAAAAAAAAAAAGAAAGAAAAGAATGCATGATGGAACTCTTTTGTTTATTTAGGATAATAGCTTGAAATCCTCGTTCCACCCTACATATGTAAACATAAAGTTTTATAGAGAAGAAACATGAAGATTGAAGTCAGCTGTACATACTGCACTCTTCCTTTATGATATTTTCAGCCTAGATCGCATAAGCCCCTAGTTCTTATATAAAATTAAAAATAACTCTTCATGTGTAATATGTAATGGTGTTCAATGAATTTAAGGAAATAAGATTCTGACCCTTTGTTTTCCAAAATATTCTGAGTACCATTAGGAAAAGAAAGTTTCTACTGCTAGTCAGTGGGTACTAACTGCAAACAGATTAAACAGGTTGCAAATCTAAAATGAAGCAAGGGCTTTGCCAATTTATTCAAATGAATGTACTTGCCTCCTATAGCCTATCATGCATTTTTGAAGCCGACCTGAACTTTTTGGTATATTATGCTAGAAGGACACATATTTTTGAAAAACAAAAAAACCATTATGCTATGCCAATTAAGAATTTTCTTAATTTTACATGTGTACATTTCCCTTCAAATATACACTAAGACAAAACTAATAAAATGAGGCTTAGAAGATGTCTTGAGGCAACTATTTTAGCTGATAATAAAAATAATTTGTAGGTAGTGTATAAATTATATATAAAATGCTTTTCTGAAACACTTGATTGTGCTTTATTATGACTAATTCCCTCATGCATATTAAATATATTTATGCCCTCTTGTTTAGACTATTACATTATTTGGCTTTTTTTTTTCATAGATAATCAAAAGTAAACTTCCATGAATTTGGAAGCCATGGTGTCCAATCAATGAAAATGTCTTCAGATTGGAGTAAATTCCCAACACAAGGTTTTCCCATCATTTCTCAACTCCGACTTTGAAGGTGTCCTTGACCCAGATTCTAGTGGAATCTTTCTAAGTCAAGCCTTTCTTTGGAACAGATTTATTTTCCTTTTATATTGGGTCAATACATCTTTTAATTTTTCCTAATACTTTATTTTTTGCTGTAACATTGTCATCATATAGCCAGCTTCTCATTGATTTCATGTATAAATTCTACCAGAATAATGTATTTCATGTTTTATAAGTAATAAAATATAGTGATGTCTTTAAGACACTTCTGTGTAAAATTAAAAACATTTTCACATACTTATTTTTATAATAACTTTTAAGCTTTAAAAGTCTGGAGAATATGACTTCTCTTATGGAAATAAAGTTTAAAAAAAATAAAAACAAAAACTACAGGGTTCACAACTACCCCTCAGATAAAGTCTACACTCTTTTGCTTAGTATTCAAGTCCTTCCATACCCTGACCTCTGATCTGCCTTCATAATCTTACCTTCCACTCCTCATTAGTACTTAATGTTAAACCATTATTCCAGGGTCATCACCTATAAAATGTGTTAATAATCTTTACTTCTAAGTGTTTCTGTATAAATTAATCATGAACTCACTGAGCTTTGAGGTTAGCGCAGAGTGAGTATTCAAAAACTAGGAGGACACATAGAAGAGATGCAGAGTTGGGTCTAAATCTCAAGAGAACTGCTCATGATGACATCATTACTCTCTCTGAGCCTCAGTTTCCTCATCTGTAAAATAGAGATATACTATTAGATAGGGCTTAACATAAAGCACCTAGCACGGAATCTGGTACAAAGCAGGCTCAAGGTAGGCACACGTTATGAGTGAATGAATGGATGCTACTATTCTCCATGGACAGCAAGAGAAATTGACATAGATTTCCAAAGACTCACTCTAAACCCACTGAGATCAGTTCACCTCTCCAAACCACAGAACATGTGCTCTCAGAAGGCAGAGGCAAAGCAACTTTATTGGAATCACTTTCCAAAATTTATTCCAGAACTCAGCTTTGCTCAGAAGAGCTGATCTGAAATCTGGCTGCCTAGGAGGGCTGGCTCTGGACACAGTGAAAGAATGAACAGTGAGGTACCTTGGCAAAAACTGGCCTGGCCAATTACCTGAAGCAATAATCAGAACACAGATTAATTCATTTATAAACTTTACTGAGCAGATCTTATCTCTAAGAGACCTTTTACCCTGGGTCACCTCCCCATGGAGAATGGGAGATGACAAAGTTAACAAAGTGAAAGGCACCTCTACATTCACCTATTTTTAAATTTAGAATCTGGAACATGAGAATTTATGTAATAAACAAAACAGAACCTTGAAATGGAAACTTCAATCTCTACTACAGTCCAGAGAGACAGATACTTAGTATCAAGCAGCAGGGGAGGAAAGGACAAACAGCAAGTTAACTGAGGTAGGAAGGAGAAGAAAAGAGAAACCATCCTGGGGGGGTGGGGGGGGGTGCAGAAAGAGGCCAAATGAAAAAAAGAAAAAAAGAAATCACCACAGAGTCTCAGAAGAAACAATAATTTTATAGGAGAAAGAGGTGAAGTTTTGATGCTGAGAAATCAAACCCGATAGGGAAAGGAAAGAAAACTAATATATGGGGTACCGGGGGCCCTGAGCTGGGCCCTTGCACACTTGCGATTATGACTCCTGTATTTCAGATGAGGAAAATAAACAGTGACTGAATGAACTTTACAGAGGGATTAGAACAAACATTTCAGCCAGGTCTCTGGCAACATAAGAAAAAAAAGAAGACGAAGAACTAACCAAGTACCACTATTGCATTTGATTGTCACTCCTGGTCTTTATCTCCTCCGCAGTATGTCAGTGAGGTTTCTGATCAAGCCCAGTTGTGGGAGTGAGTACCACCGCTCCCCACTTATAGGTAAAGACAAAGATCCTCTATTATGCACTGTTGTCCCCTAGAACAGTGGCTTGTACATAATAGATGTGTCACAAAAGCTAGTTGAAGAATTAAACATGCTAAAGAAGGTTCATGTTCAATTTTTTTTTAACAACAAAGGTTTAAGGCCTTACAGAAGGCAAACTCATCTTCCAATCAAGTACCCCTGAAAATACTCAACTTTCTCTCCTGCCTTTGGCTTTCTGCCATCAGTTGCTGATGCCATTGAGATTAATAAAGCTAACAGAATTCCTCTTGCAAGAAATGGATAGAGGAAAACAACCCTACCAGAGCACTTAATTATATAAACCCCTTATGTTATATAGTGCTTGGTACCCCTGGTTATTTTCCAGTGATACTGACTCTCTGGTTCTTCAAAATGAACTGTGTCTTGTTCAGTCTTTTACCTTCCACGTATCCCACGGGCAGACCTTCAAACTCTAGGGGTTCAATAAATGCTTCATTGATACTAACAGTCTAACATGGGGGTTAGAAATGCCTTCTTTGCGTCTGTTTTTGAAAAAAATTAAATTGTCACCCTCATTCTTCAAGCATTTCTGGAAATCAACCTTATTTAAGCTAAACGATCAGTAGATTAGGTTGATAAAATCGTCTGGAATCCCTTTTGTGTTCTAGTTTCGGTCTCCTTATCTCTTGTTTGGATAAGCTTCTTACCTGGCTTCTCTGTCCACAACTTCTTCCCTTCAACTCATTTTTTACACTGCTGCCCGAATGATGTTTGCAAAACACAACTTTGTTCAGGTCGCTGTCCTCCTAAAGTTTTTAAGAAAACTTTAATGGCCACTTGCTTGTAGAATGAAGTTCCAACGTCCTTGGTATAGTAACCAGGATATTCCAAAGTCCAACACCAGCCTACCTTTCTGCCTCAACACCTTAAATCCATCCATACATCCTACGTTCCAAGCTCAACTAACCATTAGCTGAATACATCATGGATTTTCAAGCCTTGGTATTGTGTTCCATCTGTTTCTTCACCCTAGATGGCCCTTCTCTCCATTTTTCATCTACCAAACTCCGACTCATCCTCTAGGACCCAAATTAAGTTTCACTCCTGTACAAAACCACCTCAGAGATCCCTGAATGGAATTAATTATTCCTTTACTGTGTTCCCATTATACTATATGCCGCTAATAAATACTTACCGTGTGTTTCTGTAATGGTTGGTTGCATAATGGCGTCTTTGCTGCTAGTCCAGAAGCTCTTTGACAGCAGGCCCCATAAATTTATTATTCATGTTTATTTCCTTCACACGGGTGAGCCCAGGGTCTTGCACAGAGTAGAAGACTGATAATAATGAATGAATGAATGAATGAATGAATGAAAAAAGAACGAATGAAATAATGTGTGACAGAATATAGTCAGTGAAACATCAGCAATTTCTTTTTTTTTTATTATTTTTTTTAATGTTTATTCTTGAGAGAGAGAGAATGGGGGAAGGGCAGAGAGAGAAGGAGACACAGAATCTGAAGTAGGTTCCAGGCTCTGAGCTGTCAGCACAGAGACAAACGCAGGTCTCAAAGTCACGGACCCCGAGATCATGATCTGAGCCGAAGTCTGACGCTTAACCAACTGAGCCACCCAGGCGCCCCAGCAATTGCTTAATCTGTGGAGTGAGACAGCTGAAGTTTCTGAATTGGAACACTTGGCTCGGCCCCTTCACAACCAAGGGAGCAAATAGATGCACTTAACTGAAAATACACATTTTGCTCAAAATAAGGAAAGGTATCTTCTGAAGATGATGTCTCATCCTGATGGCTTTGGCCCACTAAATATTTAATGAAAGCAGGCTGCTTTCTCCTTATTCTGCTTCTACCCTTGTATTGTGGTTGCCCTTGGCCCAAATTGCTCAGTGTTCAGCACATGGGAGGTGCCCCAGCCCCTGCCCAGACCTGAAGCCCAATCAGCAGTGCCTCTCAGACTAAGAGTGTGCAGGGCTCAGGGTTTTCCATAACCGGTCAGGATCCCAGTACCAGGCACCAAAGCAGCAGCAACATGCCTAGGAGAAATACTGGACAGACATGACGGAGTCAGGAAGGTGATAGAAAGCACAGAAGGGGACCAGGGTGTGTGGACAGCAGATGATAGAGGCCAATAGAAATTCCTCTATAAGGGCTCATGGGCTGGAGAACCTTCCACATGAAGGTTGACTCCCATCTCTGGCTCCTGGGCACAGTCCCTGTGATCCCTGGTGACTCCTGGCAAGACAAGGACTTGGATCCTAGCTTAAGACAAGTTATCTGGTGCTAGAACCAAATGTATTCAAAACCGTAAGGGAAATTAAGTTTGCTTTCAACCACCCACCCTATCTTTGTGGTGTGACTGTTGATGAGCAAAAAGGGGTTTGAAGGGAAAGTTGGAGAAACAGAACGCCTTTATCTCCCTTATCGTGTCAACATATTGTGAATATGTTTTTAGTAGTATTTATTTTAGCAGTCTTAAAACTGGTGTGACATAAGAGAGGATTTCCAACAGGACAATGCCAAGTGACATCATGACCATGTTAAGATATGACAGGCAGGGGATTCTTATCCATATGGCACCATGGATAAAATCTTAGCCCATCTGCCCAGCTAACCTAATCTGAATGTAAAGGGGAATGGGTAACTTTTGCTCTAGATTGTAGAATTTTGGCTACAAGTAATTGAATTAACAAGAAATGAAAACCTTGTTGAACAGCTTCATGGCTCCCTGGTTATGAAGGAGCGGCCACTTCTGCTTCCTCAAAACAGCCTGGAAAATAGATCCTCACAAGGCAGCAGAAAGGAAGACACTTAGCAGAACTAATGATCAAAGTATCTGGCTGCCTGTTAGGGGAAGCTCTCCAGGTTGTGTTTACCAACTCCCTGCTTCTCTTCCTCCTAAACACAGAAGAAAAACAAAGTGGGATCCTGAAGTGCATTTCAGAAACCCCCATACAAAATTCAGGATTAAAATCAGGGACAATCAGAGCTACAGAAACAATTGAGTTACTAGGTTAAGATAGATGCTGACACAGAAGCACAGGAAATGCCAGAGACAAGATCCACAATGTAAAGGGGAAAAAAACATAAGCCTCTTAAATATTTTGACTGATTTTCCTCCAGAACCTTTCAGGGTTATAGTTATATATTTAGATGAGTGTTCTCCCTCTAATTAAGGAAGACAAGTCATGTATAAAAATAACCCTAGGAGGCAACAGGGGGAGGCAAGTTCTCTAAGATTTATATGTACTATGTGTTTGATGCAAGAAGAGGGAGAGAACTTCCTGGCCGGGGGAATAGAGATGACCTCACTGGGGGAGAGAGAGGGCAAATGGACTGTGTCTTCAAGGATTTCGACAAGCGGAGATGAGAGTGAAGGGCATTCAAGAAGAGAGCAATATGAATAAAGGCACAGAGACAATTCAGTCTGGTTGATGCGTAAGACTCATGCATTATCAAAGCAAGGCAAAACTGGGATGGGAGGGTGAGCTGGGACCAAGTCATAAAGGCCTTGATCACAAAGCTCAGTCTGTACTTGGTAAACAATACGGAGTCATTGAAGGTTTATGGGCAGTGATGTGATCTAAACTCTGATTTTTGGATTGGTTGATGGTTTATTTCCCAGTGAGAAGGTAGGGGATAGATGTGACCGGGGAGGAGAGTGGGAAGGAAAGGCCATTTGGGAGACAACTGCAATAATCTGATGACAGGAGATGATGGTTAAAACTATTGGAACAAACATCTGATAATTCTACGATAGTGATGGTCTGGAATAAGCAAAGAAACCTTCAAAGGTGATTAAATCAAGCAGAGCCGTCTGTATGAGCATCTGAAAGAAGCATGGCAGTGGGACTCAAATGTTTTTGCAGTTCATGGGATTAAAAGGTCAAGTCCACAGTGACTGGTTTCCTGAAAGGTTGACATGGCTATTAATGGAAGGGCCAAGTACCCACCCCCTGCTGGGAAAACAGTCACTCTGGAAGCCAGAGATCTGGAAAAGCATCTTCAAGTATAAAATATGATAAATATATTAAGAAACAGATGATGACATAAAGAACTGTTCTAGAATTCGCAGAAGGAGAAATATCAACGGCCTATAATATTTAATAATTGAAACCTCACTAACAACAAAAAATAACAAATAAAAAGATAATGTTTCTCACCAATCAGCTTTTCAAAGATTTTTTGAACTTTTTAATATTCCGATTAGGGAGAGTACAGAGCCATTTGGCGATATGTAATAAAAGTCTTAAACCTCCTCATGCTCTTTGGTTCAATTATTTCACTTCTAGAAATGATGTTAAGGAAATAATCATTGATATTTGTGAATACCGAGTTTGTTTATATTATCAAAAATTGGAAATAACCCAAAAGTCCATAATTAGGGATTTCTTAAATAATGTTTTGTCGATCCATACAAGGAAATACCATGCACCATTTAAAAGTACACTGCAAAACATTATGTAGTGACGTGGAAATTGGTTCATTATATATTAATTGGAAAACCATATATGAGCAAAACAGTATATGAAATATAATACCATTCTTGAAAAATATATGATATAGGATTGCTGCAGTCAACCAGGCTTCTCTGAAGGGTAAGGTAATGAGTGATAGTATTATTTTTTTATCTTTTTGGTAAGGTGTCTATAACAAACATTTACTACCATATTGAGAAAAACAGGTATTTTTAAAACCAGAACTGGTTAGTAGGACTTGGCACTGTAATTATTGTCACAAATATTTGTTGAGCACTTACTATGGACCAGTACATCTAGGCGGTGGGAAAGCAGGCGATATCCCTGTTCTCATGAGACTTATGATTCAGAAGATGTCATTTTTATTGCTCAGTCAGTTAAAGTGGAAAAGATAAGTACCTTTCAAGCAAGATTCCTTCAGCTGCCAGCAACAACATCTAGTTCAAATTGGCTTTGGCAAAAAAAAGAAAAAAAAAGGAAAAAAATATTCAGGAGTTCGCAAAAGCGAAGCCCATGAAAAACTGACTCCACATACGGCTAGATTATTTGGAATCTCCAGTACTTGGTATCTCATGAAATCTCAGCCTACTTTTCTTTGTGACTGTTCCATCATCAGCCAGGCTTTCCTGATAGGGTCAACATGGCTGTCAACAAATCCAGGGTTGTATCCAATGTCCTCAACAACACTAGGCAGAAATAGAGATACTATTTTTCCCATAGTTTAAAGACAGAGACAGAGAGAGAAGGAAAAAAAGGACAAGTCCAGTTGGTTCTGACAAGGCCACATTCCCATCCATGAACCACTCACCATGGCCTGAAGAACGTAACGCTATCATGGGTCAATCCTAGGTCACATGGCTTCTGCTGAACAGGGACTGAGAGTGGAGAAGACGTTTTCCCCAAGGAAAACCATAAGACTATTACCAACAGAACAAGAAATGGATGCTGAGATGGTAAAACAAGTGAGATGTCCACTATAACCTTCTGGCAGAAGTGTAGAAACCCGATGAACAAGTTGGAGTCCTTGTGTCAAAGCACGAAAGTTAACCCAAAAAAAGCAAGCTTCGTTTGACACTGTTTTTAATGTACACAGACAATGTGAACATCACCAGGCAAATTTGCTTTTAGACTCACATCAACCTAACTGTAGATGTATTTGGAAAATATATTTATTATATTATATTTATATTACATTATATAAAATAATATATTTACTTACATGCATATTTTGACATATGAATATCTCATACATATGACAGGTAAACAGAGGATCAACTATGTTAGAAATCAGTTCATTTGGCAGGTGATGTGAAGGGGACCCAATATTATGCTGCTACACGGTAGCAAGACCAGCCCTGGAACTCTGACTTACCTCTTTCCTTTCTCATTTCTGCTGCACCTTGAGGACCCTCTACCCCGTACAACTTCAGCCAACAATAATTTTTCAGACTTTTAAGATTACACTGTAAACGAAGCACACTGAAAACTTTAATAGATCAGCTCATAAACACCTCATTTTTGCTCTGGCTGAAGATTAAACAGTCTCCATCCATAGGAATAACTAGCTAATTAGCAACATATGTCCCCCATTTATCCCTAAGGCTCACTTCAAGTATGTGCTTCCTTTATTAATTATTTTCCATAAGTATTTTAAAATTTCAAAGCTCACACTTAATGCTAAGAAATCGGGCTTGCCAAATATATTCAGAGCAGAACATCTGTCATTCTATTCATAGTTCTACCCTGTGCTCACCTGTCTCTCTATAACTGGGACCAAGATTAATAATGTTCAGTTCTAGAACCTGGGTACGTATGGGGGATGCTGAGTTTGGGGAATAAGATCAAGATCTCCTAATTAGGATTACAGTACAAGATCAGAACTGGTCCAGCGGTCAGTCTGATTTGATGCTGAGCGAATGAGTATAAGTCACTGCCCTTAATAACTTCCTTTCCACCTGTGCACTTGGTCAAAGACCCTATTAGCAGCTGTGTCTACGATTCCAGGGCTCAGGGACTTCCTCCAGGTTCCACCTCCCATTCTTTAACTTTGAACCCTATTGTTTTGGTCTGGTTTCCCTGGTTCCTTCCTGTTTCCTTGAATCTGGATTTTCCCTCTTTGCCTATTCCCTTTAGGTTGATAACTGGGTTGCCTGACTTGCCTCACTCCATCTTGGACCTTGAACAATAAGCTCTGTAGCCCTTGGCCAGTCCTTTCTATCCTTCCCTGTAACACGCCATGGTGAGTCCAGCTAGACTAGGAGTAGCCTTTGTCCAGTGGCCTGGACCCTTGCTTGTCTGAGAAGAGAGACTGAAAACTGAATTCTCTTGAATGGGGCTCCTGGAGTCCATTTAGTCTAAGATGAAGATTACATCTAGGATGGAGCAGGGAGCTCAGTGACAAATACTAACTGAACACCTATTACGTACCAGGTACTACTCTAGATGCTGGGGATATAGCAGGGAATGAAACAAAGACTCTGGCCTCATGGAGTTTATAATAGAAGTTGGAAAAGACAGATATATAAACAACTAGACCAAATAATAATAATTATAAGTCAGGTTAGAATTGTGCTATAATAACAATAAAACAGGGAGGGGCCCCTGGGTGGCTCAGTTGGTTGAGCGTCCGACTTCGGCTAAGGTCATGATCTCATGGTTCATGGGTTCGGCCCCTGTGTGGGGCTCTGTGCTGACATCTCAGAGCCTGGAGCCTGCTTCGGATTCTGTCTCCCTCACTCTGCCCCTCCCCTGCTCGTGCTGTCTCTCTGTGTCCCTCAAAAATAAGCACACCTTTAAAAAAATTAAGAATAAAAAAATAAAACAGGGTGGTATGGACAGATTCTAGGGTAGTTAGGGAAGACCTCTTGAGGAGAGATATGAGTGACAAGGAGCCGGCCTCAGGAAGATTTGGAGGAAAAGAGTTTTGAAGGAGAGGAAGAAACAGATATAAAGGCGCTGAGGCCAGAATGGGCTTGGCATCTTCCAGGGATGGAAAAAAAGACCAGCGGGGCTGGAGCCTCGAGACAAAGCTGTAATCGACAAATAAATAATTTGCTTTAAACATGAAAGGGGGCTCAAAAAGTCAGCTTAAGAGTGTGCCAATTTTTCTTCCCAATTCAACCAAGATTGCAACATAAAATGTGATGTGTACTTGTACATGTTTGTGTGGGCACAGATCTTATTGGCAGCTCTGGTAAATAAACGTAGGACTAGTTGAGGTCTCCTTGACACCCATCACGACTGTGAACACAGCCTCTGATAACATTGTTTTGTCACTTTTCACTCCCACCAGCAATGAAGACAGATAAATGGCTTCCTGACAAATGGCCCCATTTTGCAGGGCCCGGGGCTCTGAAGGAAGGAGACATGAAGGAGACGTGAGCTTTGGAACATTTCTTGGGGTGGACTCCTTAAAGGGTTCATGGCCATGAGCCCTCTGAATCTACGCCAAAAGGAGCCACTGCATTAGTTCTTCTGAAAAATTAGATTTTGCTTGCAGCTCATTAAAATTTCAAAAGGCTTATGAAATGGATTCCAGACTAACTATGTACCATTATAATTTGCAACAGAAAATACCTGTTCATAGAAACGATAGGGACTTAAAATGAAAAATACTTTATATTTGCCTGTGTCTAGCCACAGTGCCCTAGGGAAGGTAAAAATCTGTCATTTCTGGGAGGAGATTTTCCCCTAGATTGTATTCTTCCCGGGGATGACAGCTGTGGAGGATTGAATAGTGTCCCTCCAAAATTCGTGTCCACCCAGAACTTCAGAACGTGACCTTATTTGGAAATAGTCTTTGTAGATATAATTCATTAAGTGGAGGT
Organism: Herpailurus yagouaroundi; assembly: GCF_014898765.1. Lineage (NCBI taxonomy): Eukaryota > Metazoa > Chordata > Mammalia > Carnivora > Felidae > Herpailurus > Herpailurus yagouaroundi. The sequence goes on along the minus strand of NW_024412376.1, from coordinate 124,179,014 downwards.
CATACTGGATCAGGGTGTGTTCTAAATCCGAGGACTGGTGTCTCTGTAAGAGAAAAGAGGGGAGGCTCAGATACGGAAGGAGGCCATGTGAAGATGAAGGAAGGCATCGGAATGATGTCGTGGCAAAGCAAGGAACAAGAAAGACTGCTGGAAACCACCAGAAGTTAGCAGAGGCAAGGGAGGATTCTTCCCTAGAGACTTCAGAATGTGGCCCTGCTAACACTGTGATTTCAGACTTCTAGCCTCCAGAACTTAAAATTGTTGTTTTAAGCCATCCAGTTTGTGGTAATTTGTCACTGCACTGCCAGGAAACTAATACAACAGCCATGGTGCCTTCGCCCCCGCACCAGAAGAGAGAGAGAAACTTCCAGGTGATGGGGTTCAATTGTATCTACACTAGCAAAGTAGAAAATGGAGTACTTATTTGAGTACTTATTTGATGAATTTGACCAACGACAAGTTGGGATTAGGAAATTGTGAGGGGTTAAAAGGTGGGGCTTTGCAATTAGAATGTCTGTGTTGGATCTTAACGCTGTCATTTACCTCGTGCAAGATACTCAACTGTAAGCCTCAACTTTTCCTACATAAAATGGTGACTTGCCTTCCAAGATGGCTAGGAGATTCAAGAGGAAAAAAATCCCTGTGAAGAGCCTAGCAGGCACCTGTCGCATAGTAAGCCCCCAGGAAAGGGGAGCTGCTATTTTCACTGTTCTATTATCACCCCTCCTCCATCTTCAGAAATGCTTCCTACCCGTGAAGGAAGAAATGAGTGGTTATTTTCAAATGTGCTTTTAGACTCTGTTCCTCTTCTGTTCTGTGTTCAGCAACCACTCAGCAGGACCAATCTATAAACTAAAAGTACAGAATATTCACCAATTTGGAATGAAAGACAGCCTTGCTATGTTCACAGAAAGTCCAGACCCCCAAAACATATTTTGAAACAATTTCTTGCCAGTCCCAAGATATAAACATTACCCCCCCCCCAAAAAAAATGTGTTTTAAGGACAACACATTTTCAACAACAGTATTTTCAACAACAGTATTTATTGAGAGCTCATCGTATGCCAGGCACTTTCCAAATGTTTTTCAGTTAGACCTTACGACAGTTCTGCAACTAGGCTATAATAATCCTGTTTTACAGATGAGAGGCTTAGGCTCAGAGACGCTTCTAACTGAGGATTCCAGACTGACTGCAAATGAAAGCAGGAGATAAAAGTAGCATTGGGGACAAGAATGAGGGAGGCAGGAATGTTGTCACAAATACACGGTTTTCGGGGCGCCTGGGTGGCGCAGTCAGTTAAGCGTCCGACTTCAGCCAGGTCACGATCTCGCGGTCAGTGAGTTCGAGCCCCACGTCAGGCTCTGGGCTGATGGCTCGGAGCCTGGAGCCTGTTTCCGATTCTGTGTCTCCCTCTCTCTCTGCCCCTCCCCCATTCATGCTCTGTCTCTCTCTGTCCCAAAAATAAATAAAAAAACGTTGAAAAAAATTAAAAAAAAAAAAACAAATACACGGTTTTCTAAAAGGCAGAATAAAACCGAATGGAGGGCCAGGAGCAGGCATCAGAAGGCCTACCCTGGTTCTCTTCTGGGCTGCACCATCACCCGACTGAGTGCAGTGCTGTTTCTCTCTGGGCCTCAGTTTCCTTCTGTGAAGCAAGGAATGTGGTCTATATAATCTCTAACAGTATTTTCATCTGTTATTCAAAATTTTTAAAAATTGGGTTGTTTTTGTTTTTTAAAACATTTTTTTTTAATGTTTATTTATTTTGAAGAGAGAGAGACAGAGCATGAGTTGGGGAGGAGCAGAGAGAGCGGGAGAGAGAGACACAGAATCCAAAGCAGGCTCCAGGCTCTGAGCTGTGAGCCCAGACCCTGACGCGGGGCTCGAACTCATGGACCTCGAGGTCATGACCTGAGCTGAAGTCAGATGCTTAACCGACTGAGCCACCCAGACACCCCTTCATTTAAAAAAAAAAAAATTTTTTTAATGAAAAAATTTTTAATTCCAACTTAGAAAGTCACAATGTTATGACACACGGCATCATGGATTTTAATTAGTCTTTAAGCAATGTGAGGTGGAAAAAACTTTAAAGATGCTGAGGTTGAAATTTTCCAAACAAGTTCATAATACTTACAATACAGTATTGTAATTTTGGTTTTGATTACACTGATCCTACTCCTTTATTTCTGTAGTTAGCTCATATCAAAACAAAAGCTGGGGAATTTTCCACTAAAATCCTATTTTTTTTCTTTTTATGTAGAAAAGTCTGAGCAATACTAAAATAAAAATAATAATACTTCGTATTTAAATAGCATCTTTGACCTGAGGTCTGTCTGTAGAGTGTTTTTATAAGACATGTGGGTTACTTTTTTTTTTTTTTTTTTGATAGGTCACATGTGCTAGGGTGTCTAGAACACTGGTATCATGGGAGCTCCCCAAAGTGACACAGTGACATTTATGAATAAACTCCGCTTTTTGCTTCAGTTGTACCTTACATCCAGGAAGTGCTGCACTTTTTAGTTTTAAATGATATTTCACTACCCTGTGTACCTCTTAGGTAGAAAAATGGAATTAAGGCAGATTCTAAAGAAGCATCGAGATACTTGTGATGTTTATCAATAATAATAGCAAGCAGGGGCACCTGGGTGGCTCAGTTGGTTGAGCGACTGACTTGAGCTCAGGTCATGATCTCGTGGTTCATGTGTTTGAGTCCCGCGTCGGGCTCTGTGCTGACAGCTCAGAGCCTGGAGCCTGCTTCGGATTCTGTGTCTCCCTCTCTCTCTGCTCCTCCCCCACTTGTGTGCGCTCTCTCTCTTTCTCTCTCAAAAATAAATAAACATTAAAAGAATATTAAAAAAAAATAATAGTAGTAGTAAACATTCATTAGGTGTCTACTCTGTCCCAGGTGTCATTCTAAGCACCCAAGCATTAGCTCATTTAAGCTTCACAACCAGAAGAGGTAGGTGTGACGTCTCCTTTTCCAGAGGAGGAAACTAAGGCACAGGGAAGGGAGTAGCCTGGCCCAAGGGCTGTCTGCCAGTCACTCATAAAGCTGGGACTTAGCTCCAGCAGTCTGGCTCCAGAGCCCACTGTTATCACCTCCACTCTCTGGTGAGGGTACTGAGGCTCTTGGAAGTTTAGTAGCTTGAACATTTGCCCCTCCTTCTCAGACGCTCACTACCCCATGGTGACCCATTCCCAGAGGAACGAAATAGCTCTCTCCATCAGTCTTGTTGACTGGCTCCACGGACTTGCACTGTTCCTCATCTTCAGTGGGTCCCAAGCCAACGACTCCACTAGACCGCATTAACCTTTTGCATCCAAGAACTGAGCTTCAAGTCAAATATTTCATCTCCTTCCAATACATCGTCTAACACCCCATTATTGTTTTCATCATATATTCATGCATCGCAAGAAATTAACACACACACACACCTGAAAAAACCTTCCGTATTGCTCCAAATCCACTCTGAAACGTTTATTGCTATTTTTTATTCCTTGGAATTACTCTAGGCCGCGGTGGTTAAAATTGCTATCATCTGTGAAACATTTTAAATCCCTTGACTCAGAAGCACACTCGTCAAACTTGACTTTTAGTGAGTTATTTTACCAGACGTTACCGTCCTCCTACGAAGTCAACTCTAGCTCGGGGGAAGCAGATTTCATTTCTCCCCCAGAAGAAGGTGGAATGACCTTTGAAGCTGGTATAAATGCAACTAAGGAGCAGTGATAATGGCTGTTCTAGAATCACTCTTTATAAAACCTGTACACACAGAGTGTAGCAGCGAAGCAAGCTTCTGGATCATTTAATTTTATAAAATTTATTTGATCATTCATTTCTTTATTCCAACCCTTGCTCTCCCAAGGACTCAAAGCTCATTTTTTTTAAGGTATGCTGCTTAAGAATTGTTATCTTCCGAGTGAGAGATTTATTCATTTCTATGGGCAATGCATTCCTCATATTTCTGACTTTCCTCCATTTTTTATGTCAGGTAAGATCTTAGATCCAAAATAATATAAATGCTCCTCCCCAACAAAGCCCCTCTCTGCCCATGCCTACCAATTTCCTAGGGACCTCTTTAAAGGAGTCCAGAAATCAAATCTGAACTATCGCACATAATCACAAAAAAACAGAAAGAGGGTTATTCAGTGTGTAGAAATGGCTTTCTCTTTCATGCATTTGCTTTCATTATTAAGGAATCCTTGAGGCCCACCATCTCCCCATCTGCCAAAAAGGGCTGACATCAGTTGAGGCAATCAGAGTTATCAGGTGATGTGAGGGGAGGAGGACCACGGGCTTGGTGGGTGGACGCACAGATTCGCAGAGCCGGGCCATGTCATAAGCATTCTTTCCAGAGGAAACCAGGCCAAAAGGCTGATAAACTCCAATCTCTTTTCACAGCTTGCCTTCAGAGCCCCTTAATGCAACTCCCTCATTTGTTCATCAGCACTTTATGAGAAAATAAACAAAAACATGGTCTGTTTCCTCATTGTCAGCACATCAGGACACTTCCTGCTCAGAGAGGCCACGGTCCCCACCCTAAGAGTCAGGGGTCCTGTCTCTATTTTGCCTCAACTTTTTAACAGCCCATTTTCTAAGCTGAATTCCAAGGCCCTAATCAAATCTGAACCCCCCACCCACCCGAACTCTAGGTAGGTTAGATGTCCTAGATTCCAATGCTCTGCAGAGCAGGGGCCCCTCTAGAAATACCAGGAATGAGCCGTGCTGAAGCCATGGAGGTCGCTTCCTTTTTCTCCATTCTTATAGTACTTTACAAAAAAGGTTTAAGGAGGCTGAGGAAAAGGAGAAACACATAAAATAATTAGCTTTTCACCAAATTGCCAGTTCTATAAGGTAACACAAATTCTATAGTTATTGTAACATTTTCAGATCAATTCAATCTTTCCAGATTTTTCATTAAATCTCACTATCAGAAGAAAAAGAAGGAGGAGGGCAAGGAGGGAGGAAAGGGAGGGGGGAGAGGAGAAGATAAAGGGGGAGGAGAAGGAGAAGGAGAAGGAAAAAAGGGAATAGTTAAATGACAAATGTAAAAATTGGAGGGTTATGATTCCTAGGTTTAAATTTCCAATGCCCAAGTGGCTTACCAGTGGCCCATGGTAGACCTAGCATTGGTATCTCCCGTCTTAAGAAGATGCAAACATTGAAGCGGGTTGGAGGGGACAGAGTGTAGCTGGAGAGCACAGCCAAGATTTTGGATGGATGCTAGAATGTTTCAGTAGCCCAGAAGTACAGTGGGTACCCACCATGCCAACTTCTAGGAGTCTGGTACTTAAAATTCATGAATAGTACGGAACCTCAGCTAAGGGCACAGGCTCTGAAGCCTGACAGGCTTACAGCGTGACCCCAGCACATTCTATCTCTGAGAACTTAAATCAGCCCCTTAAACTCTCTAAGCCTCCATATCAGCCTTGTAGGGATGGTTATAACAGTTAAGTGCATGGAAAGAGCAGAAGCCTGTGCCTTCGGGCTCAAGAAATGTTGACTGTTAAATATCAGATGACATTAGTGGATTCCAACATTTCTTACACTGTGCAGATTATGAGTATAATCCTAAGGGGCTGGTTTTTTTTTTTAATTAAAAAAAGTAAAATAAAATAAAAATAAAGAAAACAAGAGAAAAGAAAGAAAGAAAGTACAGACACAGTGGAAACTAACTTGGCCATATTTGCTGAGGAACAGAATTCAGTATAAGTTGCCTCTGTCTTAGACCCCATGCAATGAAACACAAAGCAACTCCTGGCATGAGCCTGGAGCTCTTTGGAGCCAAGGAACCAAAATCCTGGAGAAGTAAGTGGACATTGCCACCAACTGTGTAACCAGTTGGGCAAGGCACATAACCTCTCATTGCTTTCATTTGAAAAGAGAGAGAGAGAGAGAACTTAGGCAAAAGTTATCAAAAATACCTGAGTGCCATTCACCCTAACATTCTATGATTTTGTGTAATGCCAAGAATGGTCTGAAGTAGAATGAAACCAGGTAATGAGAGCAATGGCCCCCAAGTTGACACAGTCTAGGAGAGAGAATTTAGTGCTGGATCATTTAGACTCCTGTGAATACGTTGTTGTTGAGAGTCTTTTAGTCTTGCTTCCCCAACTAGATGAAAATCTCTTTGAAGGCAGAGATCATGCATCGTACTCATTCCTCTGTGTCCTCTGACCAGCACTTAACACCGAGTAGCCATCAGGAATGTACATAAGTGGAACCTAGTTTCATAAACCATCCACATCAATCCATATTATGACTTTATAGTCATGCTGGGCACTCGTTGATCAATCAGAACAACCTAACTCAAAACAGGCATCAGTGAGAATAGCCAGGCATGTGACTCGACAAAGTGTGTTTCTACCCTTTGATTTATTCACAAATATTTATTTAATAACTATGATGTGCCAGATGTTAGGATGCTCTACACCACCATCCCAACCGCGGAGGTCTTCACATGGGCAATGTGTAAGTCACAGATGTGTACGAATGGAGCATTACTAGAAACCAAACTGGGTCAACCACCCCCTATTTCCCCAAACCATATCTCCTCTTGCAGATGAAGGGGCTTCAAGGTTCACCCCGAGAGTTTTATTAGTATATTATCATGTCAATAGGTGTCATATTACTCAGGGTTGTTTTTTTTTAAATGCATTTATGGAGCTTTGTCCCAGTCTAAAACCTAGTATTTATCAACAATATTTTGGCCTTTCTTAAAACAGAACTATTATACTATAGACTGGCGACTCCAATTCCCAGAAGCCTTCTGAACTTAACATTTCCTGCTGCTGTGTTTCTGGTCTTCAGTATGTCAGCAAAATACTCCATGGTCTGTAGATTATCTGTAAACCAACTGACAAGTATCCACTGCAGACCATGTGCAGACGTTTCTTAGCCCCTATCGCTGCCCTCAGATGATGTTGTGAAAAGTAAAAGTTCATCAGATGCTGGCCGGGTTCATGATAGACCCGCACTGTGAATTCCTAAGGCTGAAAGGCCGTTTGCAATTCATCACTCCTCCAGCTTATCAGCCAAGGAGTGACTTTCCTCCATTTAAATAGCAGCCAGCTTCCCTCCTATGGCTCCATCCCGGTTGCCAAGGTTCTCTAAATGCTAATCAGGAGATAGAGAACACCCTGTGATCTTGTAAAGTGCTCACCCGGCAATTTGGTAAAAACAGAGTGTAAACATCAAGCTTGGATACCTGCATTTGTTGGTCGAGGATCAATGCAGAAATGACCACCACAGAGGCTGTGCCTGCCACCACGGAGGGAAATGGAATATTCAGATGTTTTTCTAGAAATTTCAGATGCATTTAAAATAATAATAATAATAAAGCCAGTTCATTTATATCATTGGTTATTTGTGGCAAAAAAAAAATAGGGGGGATGGAAATTATAAAGCTCCTAGATCTAATGCTAATATATAGAGGCATAACCTGATTCTATGAAAAATATTTGAGATAGGAATATATAAACATTTCCACACAATATGAATGATGACATCTGGGTGCTTAGTTAGCAACTAAGAGAATCAGCAATGTTATGTTTAACAGTCTTTTTTAGAAAGTTGCTGTGGTTTCATGGACAGAAAAGTCAACTTGGAATTGAAAGGTTTGTTTGATTCAGCAAGTGGTTATAGAGGGCCTTCACAGCTTCACCACAAATACAATGAGTGAACATCATAAAGTCATACCTCCTCCCTACAGTTTATTTTGTAAAGTCTTCTGTGAAAGGGTCCGAGTCCTGTGGGTTTTTTAAGGCTCCCAGTCATCAGTAGTACTTACAAGAAATATACTAGATAATCAACCAACAGATTACTTTGCTTGAAAGCTAGTACAGAATTCCGTGTGATGACTTTTAAAGAATCACCTGCTAATTTTAGATATGCACAGAGTGTCACAAAACCTCAGAGCTGGAAGCATGCTCAAGAGGTCACAAAATGAAGTAAAATTTGGCAACTCTCCATATATAAGTAAATCAACCTAGACAGAACAATTCATGCTCAGTGTTAATCAAGTAGGGGATCATAAGTGACCTAAACTGTTCAGAAATCAACAAGGGATGGTTCCCAGAAGGAAACAACAAAGATAAGATGTTGAGCCAGGATTACAAAATCAAAATTAACCTCAAAACCATCGGAGAAATATAGCCTCTTGAGATGCTGGTAATTTCAATTCAGCGTAACTTCTTTTGAATTTTTATTCATTAATGTCAAGCCTGGCTTTAATATTAATTGCTAAGGGTCAAGTTCAGACCCAAAAAGCATAGGCACGCAAGTAGATACAACCTGACGTGTTTATCTTTTCAGCGCACACTTTCTGCTGCAGGCGTGTGCCAGATGTAGCAGCAGCTGTAGGAAGTTGTTTATCTACCCTCTTGACCTTTGTGAAGTGTTAGGAGATGGTAAAAATCATGTTTTTAAATTATAGGCGTCTCCTTTCAAACTAACATCTTCTTAGTATCAGTCAAAACATATCAATAAAGGCCTGAGAAGGTCAAGAAGATATTGTGTCCCAATGATATCTGTAAAAACATACTTCTATAGTTATTTATGATGCCACAAGGGTTCGCTGATTATTTCCAAATTCACTTCATCCATTCAGCATTCAGTACATATTTACTGCAGTCCTACCGTGTGAAGGGCACAATTAAAAAGTGCAAGTCAGTGGAATCCTAATACCTGAAACATGTGTGTCTTACCTGAATGTTTGCACATGTCAGTTGTGTTTTGCAAATGTATCCTTTAAATTTTTCAAGATCTATTGATAGTCCCAGGATGAAAGATAGTTCAAAATCTTTAGGCATACTTATTAAGAAACATTACGGGGAGGGGGGGTGGAGAGGGCAGACAAATATAAAAATTTCAGAGGCAAATGCCACATCCTTCTTGCAGAGAAGAGAGCTTGGACTAAGCTTGGACAGGGCCACACAGCTTCTGTGCTGATGGGTCATCACTCAGGTCTGCAGGGATTACACTAAATGCAAGTGGGATTGATCTATCAATCCCTCATGAGAAATTATCACTCACGAGAAATAATAACAATGTCATTAGCTAAGTTTCCAAAACAACCCAGTTCCTGCTTGAAAGTCAATCCCTCAGAAGCATGCTAAGATTTACTTTTGTTATGACACTTGGATGAAGTCACAAAGGTTCATTTGGTCTTTCTCTGTCAACGTCAATGTCCTCTAGGGACACCAGTGTGGTGATATCAAAAAACAAAGAGAAACAAGTCAGGGTCTCCAAAGAGAAGGACACAACAATAATAACAAGAGACACAAACTCAGTTAGTTTCTCATTTGGGTCCCGGAAAAATTAGAAAATACTATGTTTCCTTCCCCAAAGGTCAGCTTGCAACCAAAATCAGAATGTTTTCTCATTTGAATTCTCTTTGAATCACGTTTATCAGTTTACTCAAATTCTAACCTGATAAAATATTTGTCAACTTGGACAGTCACATCCAGCTATATTTAGACACATTTATTATGTGTACATAATTCAATTATACAGGCATAGATGGATTCGAACTCTAAGTAAAAGAATTGACACAAGATTTTATTTCTCTTTGAGATGTGTGCTCATTCATTGTGGACACACCAGTGTGTGTAAATGCCTGCACATATGTGTTTGCTGGGAATACAGGGACTAACAGATGTGGCCCTTGCCTTCAAGGAGCTCTTAATTTAGTAGCTGTGCCTAGAGCCATTGGCTTGGCAAGATTTTCTGTGGCATCTTTGTTTATATGTTAAAAGGCCATTTATTCACTGTGCAGTGACACAATAAAAGATTTGGAATTGTCAGCTTCCACAACTGGCTCTCTTTCTTTCCCTTCAGTATGTAACCTGAAATTAGCCTTTAAATCCTCTGAGCCTCCACTTTTCACTATCACATCAACTTGCCTTAGAGAGATGACGTAAATCATTCAAAACAACAATCTCCGGGCATTCTGTTGCAACAACAACCTGTTCAACTGATTTTCCAGTCGTGCAAATTGCATATACTCAGGCTGAAGGAATGACTGTGGCAAGACTGAGAGAAACATGAAAATAATTCTGAAAATATTTTCAGATGCCAAAGAACGAGACAATCATTCAATCATTCAACAAATATGACCTAGATATCTATTTGGTGCTAGCTGTTGTGACAGAAAATTGCTTCCAAATGTCCTCTTCACTCACTTTAGAGCCATAGTGAATCATGATGACCAAGTCTTGGCCATGGTCATAGAAAAACAGCCCAAATCCCTTTCCGAAGACATTTTTGCTAGGATTCCTGTGAGAGTGTGTTGATGGGGGAAAAGTTGAGTGCTACTGAAGGCAAAAATATGTGCGTTATTGGAAAGGTATATGGACTATTCCTATGGTGTGGTATACATAAACATAGAGGAACTTTAGGGAAGAAAAAGCGGTGAATGGTCCCTATTCCTCCAAAAGCATAGCCAACAACAACAATAAAAATAAACTAGATTACATTAAAATTAAAAACATCTGTGCAAAAGGACACAATCAACAGAGTGAAAAGCCAAGTCATAGAATAGAAGGAAATATTTGTAAATCATATATCTGATACGAGGATAATATCCAGGATATACGAAGAAATCATACAACTCAATAACAACAACAATAACAAAAACAACTTAAAAGATGGGCATAAGACTTGAGTAGACATTTTTTCAAAGAGCACATCCAAATGGCCAATAAGTACGTGAAAAGATGCTCAGCATCACTAATCATTAGGGCAATGCAAGTCAAAATGACAAAACTACTATTTTATACCCATTAGCATGGCTACTATCAAATAAATGGAAAATAACAAACGTTGGCAAGGATATGGAGAAATGGGAACTTTTGTGCACTATTGATAGGAATGTAAAGTAGAATATCCACTATTGAAAACCATATGGTAGTTTCTAAAAAAAAAAAAATTAAAAATAGAACTGCCATATGATCCAGGAATTCACTTCTGGGTGTATATTCAAGAGAATTGAGAGCCAGGCTCAGAGGGATATATAGATGATAGATATAGATATAGATATAGATATGGATATAGATATAGATATAGATATATAGATATAATCTATGATTATAGAAGCACTATTCACAATAGCCAAACGGTGGAAGAAACCCAAATGTCCATCAATAGACGGATGGATAAACAAAATGTGATAATACATAGAATGGAATACTATTTACCTTACAAAGGAAAGAAATTCTGATACATGTTATAACATGGACGACGCTTGAGGACATTGTGCCAAGTGAAATAATCCAGTCACCAAAGACCAATAGTATATGATTCCATGTATATGAAGTACCCAGGGTAGTCATACCTGTAGAGACAGTGGAAGAATGGTTTCCAGGAGCTAGGGAGAGAAGCAGATTGAGAGTTGCTGTTTAATGGGTGTTAAGTTTCGGTTTTGTAAAATGAAGAGTTCTCGAGGTCTCTTTTCACAAGAAGGTGAATATATTTAACACTATTGAACTGGACACTTAAAAATGGCTAAGACAGTAAGGTTTTTTTTTTTAATTTTTTTTTTAACGTTTATTTATTTTTGAGACAGAGAGAGAGCATGAACAGGGGAGGGTCAGAGAGAGGGAGACACAGAATCCGAAACAGGCTCCAGGCTCCGAGCTGTCAGCACAGAGCCCGACGCGGGGCTCGAACTCACGGACCGCGAGATCATGACCTGAGCCGAAGTCAGCCGCCCAACCGACTGAGTCACCCAGGCGCCCCAGTAAGGTTTTTTTTTTGATGTTCACTTATTTTTGAGACAGAGACAGAGCATGAGTGGGGGAGGGACAGAGGGAGAGTGAGAGGGAGAGAGAGAGACACAGAATCCAAAGCAGGCTCCAGGCTCCGAGCTGTCAGCAGAGAGCCCGATGCAGGGCTTGAACTCACAGACCATGAGATCATGACCTGAACCAAAGTCAGACGTTTAACTGACTGAGCCACCAAGGTGCCCCAATAGTAAGTTTTATATTACATCTATTTTACCACAATTAAAAATAATAAGAATACATAAATGGTCCCACAGCATTTTTAGGAAGTTGATTTCTTTAAGCAAATATTATTCTCAAGGTTTCTTAAAATCTACAGTATTTCAACCAGAGTCAGACAGAGGCCATCAGTCCAAAGGAATATAGACTGCAAAATTCAAGAAAGGGTTAGCAAGCCTTTCTTCTCATAACTGATAGTAGTAAGAACAACACACAACAGAAGGGATGACTTTAAGATTTGGGGAACAACAATTGGTAATTGCATTAATCAAAGTTCCTCAGTGAAACAGAAGCAATAGGATATATGTAGAGACAGATTTCTTTTAAGGAATTGGCTCCCATAATTTCAGGGGCTGGCATGTCTAAAATCTATAGGGCAAGCTGCAGACTGGAAATTCAAGCAGGATTTCATGTTGCAGTCTTGAGTCCAAATGCTAGAAACCCAGGTAGGATATCTATTTTGCACTCTGGAGGCAGAATTCTTTCCCATTCAGGGACCTCAGTCTATGCTGTTAAGGCCTTCAACTGTTTAGATGAGGCCCACCCACGTTGTGGAAGGTAATCTGCTTTATTCAAAGTCTACTGGTATGACATGTAAATCTCATCAAAAATAACTTTGAAGCAACATCTAGATTGGTATTTGATTTAAAAATTGATACTTTAGCCTAGCTAAACTGTCATATGAAATTAGCCATCAGTACTGGTACAGATTTTCTTTTAAACCATTTGTATTTGGGGGCACCTGGGTGGCTCAGTCAGTTAAGCGTCCGACTTCGGCTCAGGTCATGATCTCGCCGTCCGTGAGTTTGAGCCCCTCGTCGGGCTCTGTGCTGCCAGCTCAGAGCCTGGAGCCTGTTTCAGATTCTGTGTCTCCCTCTCTCTCTGACCCTCCCCCATTCATGCTCTGTCTCAAAAATAAATAAACGTTAAAAAAATTAAGTCATTTGTATTTGTGTAATTGAATTTCTAATTCCAAGTAGTCATCTCAGAAAGCTATACACTTATTCTACTGATGTTTTCTTTGTTCTCTTTAGGCAAGTGTCTTTTTGTACTAGTCATAGAACCAATCTCAAACAATTTTTTTTTTAATTTCATATCCTGGATTATAGCCAAAATGCTATTATTTGCTCAATTCATTTAAAAACAAAAACAAAAAAACTTTGTTCCAAAGATTTTGGGGCTATTTTTAAAAATCAGATTCACTTTCAAAGTTAAAAATTTACCACCTTTGATAATGGCACAAAAATAGACACATAGATCAATGGAACAGAATAGAAAGCCCAGAAATAAACCCACAATTGTATAATCAATTAATCTATGACAAAAGAGGCAAGAATATACAATGGAAAAAAGTCTCTTCGACAAATGGTGTTGGGGAAACTGAACAGCTACATGAAAAAGAATGAAACTGGACCACTTACAACCATACACAAAAATGAACTCAAAATGGATTAAAGACCTAAATGTGAGACCTGAAACCATAAAAATCCTAGAAGAGAGCACAGGCAATAATTTCTCTGACATGGGTCATAGAAATATCTTTCTAGATATGTCTTCTAAGGCAAGGGAAACAAAAGCAAAATAAACTATTGGGCCTTTGTCAAAATAAAAAGCTTCTGTACAGCAAAGGAAACAAGCAACAGAACAAAAAGACAATCTACTGAGTGGGAGAAGATATTTGCAAATGACATATCCAATAAGGGGTTAATAGCCAAAATACATAAAGAACTTATACAACTGGACACCGAAAAAATAAATAATCCAATTAAAAAATGAGCAGAAGACATGAACAGACATTTCTCCAGAGAACACATACAGATGGCCAACAGACACACAAAAATATGCTCAACATCATTAACATCAAGGAATAGCAATTCAAAATCACAATGAGATATCACCTCACACCTGTCAGCTTGGCTAAAATCAAAAACACAGGAAACGACAGGTATTGGTGAGAATGTGGAGAAAAGGAATCCTTGTGCACTGTTGGTAGGAATGCAAACTGGTACAGCCACTGTAGAAAACAGTATGGAGTTTCCTCAAAAAAAAATTAAAAATTGAATTACCATATGATCCACTAATTCCACTACTGGATATTTACCCAAAGAATACAGAAACACTAACTGGAAAAAGATACGTGCACCCCTATGTTTATTGCAGCTTTATTTATAATAACCAAAATATGAAAGCAGCCCAAATGTCCATCAATAGATGAATGGGCAAAGAAATGTGGTGTATATACACAATGGAATATTAGGCATAAAAAGAAGAAGAATGAGATCTTGCCATTTGCAACAACATAGATAGATCTAGAGTTTATTGCTAAGTGAAATAAGTCAGTCATACTAAGACAAATACCACATGATTTCACTCATATATGGGATTTAAGGAACAAATAAAAAAGAAAAAAAGAGACAAACAAGAAAACGGACTGGTGGTTACCAGAGGGAAAGTTGATGGCGGGGAGGGGAGGAATAGGTGAAATAGGTGAAGGGGATTAAAAGTACACTGAGTCATGTATGAAGATGTTGAGTCACTATGTTATACATCTGAAACTATACAACACTGTATGCTAATTATGTGGAAAATAAATATGTACATGCATACATATATACAAACATACACACACAAAGAAAATCAAACACTAAAAAAAAAAATGTGCCACCTTTGGGAATCTTTAAAAGCATGTATCACCAAAACTATTGCACAGCTGGTATTTCAAAACATTCAAATCATTCTTTTACTTGCCATTTTCAGTTTAAATTCGTAGTATTTCTTTCTTCTTCTTAAAGCAATACATATCATTGCAGAAAACAGAAAGTACAGATAAGCCAACTGCAAAGCAAAATAAGATAACAATAAAACTACTTATAGTAGTTTAATACTTACAGTAGATTAATGCATTCAAATATCAACATTATTGGATTTAGTGTAACACTCCCAAAAGTAAAAAATCTCCCAAAAGTTGTCTTGTGTCTTCTGCATGAATGCACTACAATCACTAATAGTTAAACTTTTCAGGGGCGCATGGGTGGCTCAGTTGGTTAAGCATCCGATTTCGGCTCAGGTCATGATCTCATGGTTCATGAGTTCGAGCCCCGCTTCGGGCTCTGTGTTGACAGCTCAGAGCCTGGAGCCTGCTTCAGATTCTGTGTCTCCCTCTCTCTGCCCCTTCCCCACTTGCACCCTGTCTCTCTTTCTCAAAAATAAATAAACATTAAAAAAATTAATAAACTTTTGAGCTAAGTTGTAACTATGAAGGTGTAGTATTGGGAATTGTAATGTGAAGGAATATTATAATGACAAATATAAAGGATCCCAATCACAGTGTCCAGGATAGGGAAAAGATATCTACAGGAATCTGATTAAATAAATTATAGGATTAATTTAAACTAGTTAGAATACTGTGTAGCTGTCTATAATGTTACAAGCAGGGACAGGAAATAAACAGACAATTTTCAAGCAGTGAAACTCCCAAAATTTGTATGCAACATTTTGTGTGCATGTTCACTTTTCTAAGGTAAGAAATCATAACTTGGAAACATGTTACAATCCATCTATGGCCATACCACCCTGAACATGCCCAATCTCATCTGATATTATATTATTATAATTATGATCCAAAAATAGTTAGGAAACCATGTAGCAGAAGAATATTTAATGCAAGGGGAAAATGTTCAAGTTATATTGCTCAGTAAAAAGACAAGATATAGAAGTACGTATGGTAAGGTGTATTTAAAATATTTTTATGTATGCTTAGTAAATAATGATGAAAAAATAGGCACCAAAATATCAGCAGGAATAACATCTGAGTAGTGGCATTATAAGTAGTTTTATTGTCGTTATCTTATTTTGCTTTGCTGTTGGCTTATCTGTACTTTCTGTTTTCTACAAAGATATGTATTACTTGAAGAAGAAGAAAGAAATACTAAAAATTTAAGTTGAAAATGGCAAGTAAAAGAATGATTTGCCTGTCCATTGACTGATGAATAGATAAAGAAGATTTGGTATATAGGGGTGCCTGGGTGGCTCAGTTGGTTGAGCGTCTGACTTCGGCTCAGATCATGATCTCACGGTTCGTGAGTTCAAGCCCCATGTCAGGCTCTGTGCTGACAGTTCGGAGCCTGGAGCCTGTTTCAAATTCTGGCTCTCTCTCTCTCTTTCAAAAATAAATAAACATTGAAGAAAAATTTTTTAAAGATGTGATATGTATACAATGGAATATTATTCAGCCATCAAAAAGAATGAAATCTTGCCGTTTGCAACAACACAGATGGAACTAGAGGGTATTATGCTAAGCAAAATAAGTCAATCAAAGAAAGACAAATACCATATGATTTCACTCATATGGGGAATTTAAGAAACAAAACAGATGACCATAGGGGAAGGCAAGGAAAAATAAAAGAAGATAAAAACAGAGAGGGAAGCAAACAATAAGAGACTCTTAACTACAGAGAACAAACTGAGGATTGCTGGAGGGGAGGTGAGAGGGAGGATGGGCTAAATGGGTGATGGGTATTAAAGAGGGCACTGGTTGTGATGAGCACTGGGTGTTATATGTGAGTGATGAATCACTAAATTCTACTCCTGAAACCAATACTACACTGTATTTTAACTAACTCGAATTTATTTTTTTTATATTTTTTTAATGTTTATTTATGTTTGAGAGAGAGAGTGTGTGCAGGAGGGGCAGAGAGAGAGAGAGACAGAGACACAGAATCCCAAGCAGGCTCCAGGCTCTGAGCTGTCAGCACAGAGCCTGATGCAGAGCTCAAACTCACGGACCATGAGATCATGACCTGAGCCGAAGTCGGTCACTCAACCGACTGAGCCACCCAGGCACCCCAGATTATCTCCATTTTTAAAGTGTTTATCTTTTTGTAATGTTTTCTTGAAATGTTGGTATTATCACTTACTGCTAGAAAATACCAGCAACTGACAAAATAAATGATAAAATAGTAAACAAATATTAACAAACAACAATTAGTTCAATAGCTCATTGTTATTTTTTCATAAACAATAGTGTTTTAGATTCTCATAATCTGGGGGCCTCCAGGAACTAGGACCTCCAGGAAGCAGAATTAGACATGTAATCGATTTACTGGGGGGAATGTTTATGTGGACAAAAGGGGAGAAGCAGCAGAAGCAGGCCAAGAGAAATGCCAGACCATGTTTCTGGTCTGACACCTATGATAGGAGAGAAGGAAGGAAGAAGGAATTGGTCGCAAGGACTTCAGACTGAAGTGACTGACCTCTGTGAAAGTCTCAGCCAGACTCATAGGGAAGCTCAGAGTGAAGATCGCCCATTGACAAGTTCCACATTGAAACAGAAAAGCCCCACCTGGGGTCCTCTGGGTGGCTCAATAGGTTAAGCATCTGACGTCGGCTCAGGTCATGATCTCACAGTTTGTGAGTTCCAGCCCTGCATCCTGCTCTGTGCTGACAGCTCAAAGCCTGGAGCCTGCTTCAGATTCTGTGTCTCCCTCTCTTTCTGCCCTTCCACTGCTCACGCTCTCTCTCTCTCTTTCTCTCAAATATAAGTAAACATTAAAAAAGAAATGGCCCACCAGGGTGGCTTAGTCAGTTGAGCACTTAACTTTGGCTCAGGTCATGCTCTCACGGTTCGTGAGTTCCAGCCCTGCCTTGGGCTCAGTGCTGACAGCTCAGAGCCTGGAGCCTGCTTCAGATTATGTGTCTCCCTCTCTCTGCCTCTCCCCTACTCAGGCTCTGTCTCTCAAAAATAAACATTAAAAAAAAAAAAAGGAGACAAAAAAAAAGAAAAAAAGAAATGGCCCAGCTCTCCTACCTTTGTCATTCCCAGTCACTGGCCAAGAGCAGTCTGGGGAGGACTTGACCTTGGCACGAGTGGCAAATGTGCAACAGCTGACAGCTCACTGCTCTCCTCAGAGTAGTTTCTGTCTTGAAGGGAGATCTGAGTGGCATACTTGGATCGTTGCCACAGGTTAATTTTTTATTTCTTACACGTAGATTCATCTTTTGCTACTAAGATTGTTCTTATTTCCTATGTTGGAATTAAATATGCCATTCTTTCCCCATGTTCCAAAAAGAGCATGGTGTTCCTACGGGGCGCCTGGGTGGCTCAATCGGTTAAGCGTCTGACTCTTGATTTCGACTCAGGTCATGATCTCACGGATTGTGAGCTGGAGCCCGGCATCAGTCTCTGCACTGACAGTAAGGAGCCTGCTTAGGATTCTCTGTCTCCCTTTCTCTCTCTGCCCTTCCCCCCCCTTCACCCACTAACTCTCTCAAAATAAATCATAAATAAACATTTTTTTTTAAAGGAGCATAGTGTTCCTAATCTACGAAGACTATGATTTCCAGGTGTTCCCACTTTAACAATTTTGAGGCCCATTTCTGCTTTGGAGTCAGAAGATTTGGACACCTTCATCACTTTCCACCTTCATTTTCTTGAACAAGATACCTGACCTTGCTGAACCTCAATTTCCTTATCTGTAAAGTGGGAATATCCATGCCTTACCCCAGAGGATTGTTTTAAAGATGAAATACAGTAATGTATGTGAAAGTTCCTGGCATACAGAAAGTGTTTGATAACAGGTATGATTGCATATAGCTTGCCAACATTATCTTACTTTACCTGGACAAGTTATCTAATTCATAGCCTCAGTTTTCTCATCTATTACATAGAATAATATTACTCCCTATGGCACTAGGTTATTGAAATAATTAGATGAAATAATGGAAACAGAGCATTTATCCCAGGACCTGACCCACAATAAGTCCTCAATAAATGTTACTGATTAGAATTATTTGCTATAAGCTCATTAGTTCATTTTAAGTTTGAAGTTTGGAGAAATTAGATGTATTATATATTATGTGGCAATCTTAGTCTCATAGGAACCACTAATATCTCAATTGTTATTATTCTCAGATTGACGTCTCCCTTGAAGTAAGTGCACAAAAACACCACTACTTACCAAAGATGACCCAGTAATGTATGATAATAATTAGACTAAGATAACAAGCAGCTTTACTTTATTAATCATCCATTTTCAAATTTGCTCTTCTCATAGACATGCTTGGATTTGCCCACATGTGCTGGTCATTGATTATTATTATCACCATTAGAAATAATAACTATGAGGGGTGCCTGGGTGGCTCAGTTGGTTAAGCATCCAACTTCTGCTCAGGTCATGATCTCGTGGTTTATGAGTCTGAGCCCCAGGTCAGGCTCTGTGTTGACAGCTCAGAGCCTGGAACCTGCTTCAGATTCTGTGTCTCCCCTTCTCTCTGCCCCTTCCTGGCTGAGGGCTCTCTCTCTCTCTCTCTCTCTCTCTCTGTCTCTCTCTCAAAAATAAACAATCATTAAAAGAAAAGGAAAATAAATAATAACCATGATATAATTTGTACCTAAAAGCCTCAGTTTCTTCTAGGTATTTTTGCTTAGTTTCAAAGTTTCAGCTGGACATTTAAAATGTAAATTAGATTCTTTGTTCCTTCTATTCATCCACCAATTTTGCCCCCTGACTAGTTTATCACTTGAAACTTCATAGAGTTAGGGACAGGGAAATGTTGGGGGGAGCAAGGGGGAATAAAAATGGTTTAAAATAAGGAAAAACTATAGAAATGTATATATCCTATAATTCCTTGAAAGTAAGATGGGAATAAAACAGGAGATGGCTAGGGTGCCTGAGTGGCTCAGTCTTTTGGGTGTTGGAGTTTGGCTCAGGTCATGATCTCATGGTTCATGGGTTCAAGCCCCTTCTCGGCCTCTGTGCTGACAGCTCAGAGCCTGGAGCCTGCTTCAGATTCTGTCTCCCTCTCTCTCTGCCCCTGCCTCACTTGAGATCTGCCTCTCTCTCAAAAATAAATAAACATTAAAAACAAAAAAACAGGAGATGGCATTGGAAGTTTCCAAAGCCAGAACTCCAAACTCTCACTTGGACCACTGAGTATTAGAAAATGAAAGATGGCCATAGATAAGCCAAACTTTATTTCTCTGCATTTACAGATTGATAGTTTCAGATTTCACAAGGCTAATATATCAGACTAGGCTAGTCTCTAGACTCAGGATAGGAAGCCTTTCTTTTAAATTTGAAAAGAGAGAAAGAAAGAAAGAAAGAAAGAAAGAAAGAAAGAAAGAAAGAAAGAAAGGAAGGAAGGAAGGAAGGAAGAAAGAAAGAAAAGAAAGAGAAAAAATTTCATTGACTTTAAACTCTTGGTTAAAATTGTCACTCAAACATGTTTGTTCCTAATAAGGAAATCAATTTGATTAGGACCACAAGCTCTTTTCTCCTAGAGCCAAAAAGCAGTCATCCCTCAGTGAGTAATGATTTTTCCATTCTAATCAATAGAGCTTACGTACAGCAACTGACTCAAACATAAGTCTCTTATTAAATTAGCTATTGATTCAAAAATCTAGGACTCAAAAATCTAGATTTTTATTCAAAATGTATAATTTTGAATTTTCAAAGATTTTTATTCAAAATGTATTTTTCAAGATTTTTATTCAAAATGTATAATTTTGCCACCACCATAGATTACCAAGAATTCAAAACTATTGGCCACCTTTGACAAAGATGCAACAGAACTATATCATTGCCAAGCACAGAGAATTTTTCATGAACTGAGAGTCAGGACTCAGATTTCAGTCCAGGCCACAATCAATGAAATTCAGTTTACCTGGTCCTCTGTCACAGCTATGAAGGCACCTCACTAGATAGAAAGAGTGGGCTTTGTCTCCCAGCAGCGGAAAGGAAAAAAAGAGAAGCAGCTAGAACTGCAGAGGTTGGCACAATTTTAAAAACACAAACAGACAGGGGTGCCTGAGTGGCTCCACCAGTTAAGCATCCGACTCTTGATTTCAGCTCAGGTCACAATCTCATGGTTCTTGGGATCGGGCCCCACATGGGGCTCTGTGCTCCACAGCATGAAGCCTGCTTGGGATTCTCTCTCTCCGTCTCTCTCTGCCCCTCCCCTGCTCGTGCATGTGCAGGTGTTCTCTTTCTCTCTCCCCCCCGCCCTCTCTCTCTCTCAGAATAAATACATAAACATTAAAAACACACACAGACACACACACAAAAAACTCCTGATAGAGGTAAACTTGAGGAGCAGGGGAAGCCACAGATGAGCAATTGGCAAATGTGTATCATTTCTTCATTCCATTATCAGGCATTTATTGTGCGCCTACTGTATGCCAAGCTCACTGCATGCTGAACAGGCTTAACCATACTACAATTTCAGGCAGCCCAAGAAACCATCACACAAGCAACCAGTGTCAACCAATTACAAGTCTGATTCCTAATAACATTCCCCCCCACTATGAAAAAGGGATTCTTTTTGCTATTAAGTGACTCGGAAAATAGGTCCTCCCCCCTCCCCCTACTGACCAGTATCTCAGGTAATAAAATTTACTTCAAGATTTCTATGGTTTGGATTTTTTTCAGGTACAAATTAAAGACCTAAACCAGATATTTTTGTATTAAGTTAAAAAAAAAACAGATAAATTAAATTAAATATATCAATATTTCTCCTTATCTACCTCACTTCTACATGCAGATTCTTAGTTTGCATAAAATTCCCAACATAAATCACTTGACCCTCTCTTCTAAAATATGTCTTGACTAAAAAGAAAGTGCAAATATAGTGAGAGGTGGGTTAGGGATACATAACACTGCTCAGAGGGCCAAGGTGTTGTTTTTTTTTTAACATTTATTTATTTTTGATTTTTAATTTTTTTTTCCAACGTTTATTTATTTGTGGGACAGAGAGAGACAGAGCATGAACGGGGGAGGGGCAGAGAGAGAGGGAGACACAGAATCGGAAACAGGCTCCAGGCTCTGAGCCATCAGCCCAGAGCCCGACGCGGGGCTCGAACTCACGGACCGCGAGATCGTGACCTGGCCGAAGTCGGACGCTTAACCGACTGCGCCACCCAGGCGCCCCAAAGAGCTAAAGTTTTAATGCAATTTTGTTATTAAAGCTTGGAATCTAAAATATGGGTATGGGGGCACCTGGGTGGCTCAGTCAGTTAAGAATCAGACTCTTGATTTCAGCTCAGGTCGTGATTTCATGTTTCATGAGTTCCAGCCCCCCATTGGCCTCTGTGCTCACAGTGCAGAGACTACTGGTATTCTCTCTCTCCTTCTCTGTCTGCCCCCTCCATGCTCACCCCCCTCTCTCTATCAAAATAAATAAATAAACTTCAAAAAAATTAAATAAATAAAATATGGGCATGGAAGGAGATAGGATTCATGGCAGTCATGTTGTACCCCAAGTCCCTGTTCACCCTCCCCCGCATTAACATAATCACAGGAGTGGTAAAGCCATAGAAAAATGTTTGCTCTTCTGAAAAGCTGCCTTCATCCTGGCACTTCAACAAACCCCAGTATATGTTTGGTTCCCTTTTATAAAAACAGCATAATGCTTTCAACCACAAATCATTAAGAGACCACAGAGGACAACTTAAGTGTCAATTTCCATTTTCTTCTCAATGACCCTCATTTCTGTCATCTTTATTAAGACATCAAGTGCCTGCTCAGGTCCCTCTGCCCTTCAAGTAAGAAAAGCAATTCCCCTGAGGAGACCGAAGGAAAAGCAAAAACTGATAGGGTATTTGAAAAAGAGGTTAAAATGGGTGAATTGAAGGTTCATATCCCCTCAACCCAACTCAGAAAATCAGGTCCCAATTCACATCAGCTTAGAAAATGTGCCCGTCAGTGAAAATCTGGGGCAGAACAGAACAAGGCAGCTTTGCCACAGAGTTTGCATGACTTAGTTTCCAGGCAGTTTGGTAGGTTAGGGCCAGTAGAAAAGAAACCAAAACAAAAATAAATAAATATGTTAATGAATGATTGTGTTTTAGGAGGAACTTTGTTCAATTCCGTAAAACCACGCATTTCAATAATTATTATTATAGGGGCGCCTGGGTGGCTCAGGCAGTTAAGCATTCGACTTCGGCTCAGGTCATGATCTCACAGTCCATGAGTTTGAGCCCCACATCGGGCTCTGTGCTGCCAGCTCAGAGCCTGGAGCCTGCTTCAGATTCTGTGTCTCCCTCTCTCTCTGCCCCCTCCCCACCCACACTCTGTCTCTGTCTCTCTCTTTTAACAATAAATAAACATTAAAAAATTATCATCACAACCAATTTTTTAGTGCTAGAAAATATCAGGCACCATATCAAGCCCTTTACAAACATCATATTTAATTCTCACAAAAGCCCTATGAAAAATGTACTATTATTATCCGCATTTCCAGACGTGCACATCAAGATACACAGAAGTGAAGGCACTCGAACAAGGTCAAGAAGCTAGCAAGTTCCAGATTTTAACTCCAAAGTCCCACTGGTCAACAATAGCCTAGCAATCTGGGCTCTTCCCAGAGGAATTGTTCCAGTTATCTCTTGGGGTGTAATGAACCACCCCAAAACATAGTCACATAACTCTAATTTGCTCTTCCCTCTCAGTGAACTCAGCGAGGCAGTTCTTGCTCAGGTTCACACGGTGACAGTCATATGATGGCTTGGGCAAAAGTTATCTGAGAGCAGGAATGGGCTGGGTTGGATGTCCAAGATGGCAACTGACATGGCTGCCCAGTGATGCTGGCTGCCAGGTGCGAGCCCAGGTGGGGATGTCAACTAGAGTGCCAACACATGGCCACCCATGTGGCATGGGTTTCTCATGGCACAGTCCTGGTTTCCAAGAGGGAGTGTTCGAAGAAGGGAGTGTCCTGTGAGCAAGAATTCCAAGAGAACCAAGCAAAGGTTATAAGGTTTATGACCTAGTCTCAAAAGTCCTGTCATAGCATCTCCACCAAATTCTATTGGTCAATAATAGTGAATCCCAGCCACAGACAGGTTCAAGAGGAACAGACTGTAAAAAGCATGAATTCCAAGAGATACTGGGTTGATCTCTGGAGACTCATATTTGACTCATCTGTGACTCACAATCATATTTGTAAAGTGAAAATCTTTATGTTCCCCTCTGAGAAGAAGCCAGAGAAGGGAGTTTGACCCCACAAGGCTCTGGGAATGGAGAAATTCTTACAAAGATGTCAAGCTAAGTACATTACTAAGAGGCACATCTGAAAACAATGACAGCAAAAACAAATGGCAGTTATAGACATAAATTTAAACTGAATCCTCCTATGTGATCTGTGCCAAAATGGCCACTTATTGCACACAAATAATGAATTCCTCAGCATCTTCTTCAAAGCACTGCCCTAAACATAGTCTTCTGAAGGCCTCATATATTTTGCGGAATACATGTGATTTCTTCTTCTTCTTCTTCTTCTTCTTCTTCTTCTTCTTCTTCTTCTTCTTTTTTTACTGATCCTTCCTTTTTATATCCTACTGATTAGAGGCATTAGGCATAAGCAGAAAGAGGGTAGTGGGCTCTGGATTCAAACAGGCCTGAATTCAAATTCAGACTTGATTAGTACTCTGAGTCCTTAGGGAAAACTTGAATTTTTCTGACATTCTGTTTCCTCATCCGAATAACAGGAATAATAATATCGGCATCTACAGCTGAGTATCGGTATGTCTCTGTATGTTGCTGATATACCTAGTCATTATATATTCAATATTCAAATTGAATGCATACACATAATTCATTTTCCTCTAAAGCCCATAATACCTAGTAGGAAAAAAAAAAACAAACAAATCACAGTCATGTCTCATTTTATAAAGGACACCAAGAAAGAATTAAAGAAATTGGCAAGAATTTCGGCCGATCATCAGCCTCAAAGCTCTGGTCCCTAGGGACCGTCCCTGGTCCACTTTGCTCTGGAGTGGGGCCTCTGCCAAGCCAGGTCCTGTATCTAGGAATATATGATCCTAAAAATTCTAAATCTAGACAGGAAGACTGTGTGAGGCAGGAATAGAAAGGAGACAAAAGGCATAGACAAAGGTGGTTTTCATCGCTAAGTATCTGCCTCAGAGTAGATATACTAATTCTTGTTGAGTGGGTAAGGCACATAATTGGGTGGGTAGGCAAATGGGTGGATAGACAGATAGATGGATGGGTTTTAGTTGCAAATCTTTCCCTCATTCCGGTATTAGGAGAGGGACTCTCGCTTCCACCTTAAGAAGTTGCCAGCCATTCTATACTCCTTAAACAGAGATCAAACAAAAGACCAGGTCTCCCTTCCTTGCAAATGTTCTACCTACCTCAGTTTGTTCTCTCAGTGCGTATTTTCCTCTTTCCTCCTTCACCTACCATAGAATATTTAAAGAGAGAGAGCAACAACTAAGGCAGACGACTACACGCTGTTAGCTTATGAGGGGAGCGCTCCCCTTTCCTCTTTGTTTAATTTTGAAAACGTGGTCTTACCCTTCAGTTTCTACAGCTAGTGTCAGGAGTAGTGTCCAAATTCCGGAAATTTTCCCCCAGCATGGTGCTCCTATGTCAGAGGAGGTTGACTAGGACTTTTCCTGTTTCCCTGGAAAAGGGACTAGGGCTCCTGGCTGAGTACAAAGAGGGCCTAAATACACCACACTTTCAAGGGAACCACAACAAAAGGCTTT
Organism: Herpailurus yagouaroundi; assembly: GCF_014898765.1. Classification (NCBI taxonomy): domain Eukaryota; kingdom Metazoa; phylum Chordata; class Mammalia; order Carnivora; family Felidae; genus Herpailurus; species Herpailurus yagouaroundi. The sequence goes on along the minus strand of NW_024412376.1, from coordinate 124,153,512 downwards.
CTGAAAATCAACAGAACCAGCCCTACTACGATCACCACCACCTCAACCACACCCCTCCAACCTTTTTTCAATGTAATCTAACAAGGAAAGAGAGGATAGAAAGTTGGAATTAAGCGCTACCAATCTCATGGGTCCTTGGTAAGAGATATTTCTGTACAAGACTGAAATGATATGGTTCCTTATCCTCACAAGGCCAAGAGATAGACAGGGTTGCAGAAGAATAACTTTTAGAGAGACAAAGTGTATCTGAAAAAGAGGAAACTGGCATCTCCCTCTTGGATGGATGGCCACCGAATTATACAATCTGAAGTCCCATACTGGGGTAGCTATCCAAGTGGAATGTAGTAAAAGATCTTCTGGGGGAGCTTAGCATGCTTCTCCTAGAGTTTGGGGGCATCCATGAATGTAGAGCGTGGTGCCTGCTGCTTGTCTGAAGATGTATGAAAACAGACTCCTTGCTGGTTAGCACTGGGGAAAAGATGGAAACAACATCTATCAGAGGATTCACAAGAGAGCTCCCGTAGGTCCCATGGTTACTATCTGGGAGATGGAGTTAGAGGAACATGGACTTAGAGAGAGAAGCAGACTTTGGGGGCTGCCCAAGGAGCTGTCAGGAAAAAGGAAGTGAACCTTCCTTTTACTCTGAGACTACCCCTTTCCCCAGAGAACATGTTGGAGGCATGGGTCATGGGTGGGGACAAAGGAAGACACACCTACCCTCTTGAAGATGGTCCTCAACAATAGAGAAGTCCAGAGGAAGATGGACAATATCCACCAGGAATTCCAATCACATTGTCTATACAGACACTACCACACCAGCAACATAAAGATCCAGATGAAACCAGACCCAACCAAAGGACAAGGAGGGATTCCCTCTTACCATTGACTCAGGCCCATAAATCTAATGAGATCTTGCTCCTCCATCCTTCTCCCTGGCCCCAACCTAGGCTGGTTGAGCAGAATGCCTCCCCCCTCAACCCTAGGAGCTGTTTAGAGAAGAGGGAGGAAGGCTGGTTCTCATAAGGATGAACATGCTTGGGGATTTATATTGGGAATGTGGGGAGAGAAATGTTAAATATTCAGAAATGTGCAGAACATTTCCACCCTCAGAATTGTCCCACCCAAAATGACAATAGCAATCCCTATGGGAAACATACTGGTGGACCCAGGAGAGGGAGGAGGTGTGTATCTTAGGATAAACTATTTCTCCTCCCCACCCCCACCTCTTGCCTATCACCTCCCTCTCTATTCCAAGGTGCCAGGTTCCATGAAAAGTGAAGAGGCAGGTTACACACACCTGCCCCCGATCTCCCAGGACTCAGGTCAAACCTGTGGTTTCAAAGAGAAAGGAGATTAGATTTAAACTGAATCTGAGATTTACACTTTAAACAAAAGGCACTGAAATTTTTATAACTGAAGGAGAGCAGAAGGTTATGGAACCCACGAAAAATGTCAAAGAGTAGGAAGTGGGAATTCAGTTGAACGCTATAGAAATCTATAGACGCTATAGAACACTATAGAAACCTTCAATTGGAAGGTGGCCTGGGTGGCTCAGTCAGTTAAGTGTCCGACCCTTGATTTCGGCTCAGGTCAGGATCTCACTGTAGCCATGAGTCACACGCAGAGAGTCAGGACGCTGAGGCTTTTCTTTCCAGGCAGCAGTTTTATTCATGCCACCATGGGCTCAGTGGGCTAAGACCCCAAAAGGCTGAGCCCTGACCACAGGGGAGGGGTGGGGGGAAGTTGCCTTTTGCACAATCTTTGCTTCTTTGTCTCCCATATATGTAACATACAGTCTGAATGGGTGGTCTATGTCACAGAGGGGTGAAGAAAGTCACACATGCCCACATTGCCAGATTGCCTTCCCTTGTCTTGAGGTTTTCACCACATTCCTTAGAAAGGATCTCTACCACATCATGGCTGTGGGATCGAGCCCCACATTGGGCTCCGCACTGGGCACGGAGACTGCTTAAGATTGTCTCTCTCCACCCCTTGCCCACTCGCGCACTCTCTGTCTCATTCTCTCTCGCTCTCGCTGTCTGTAAGAAAGAAAGAAAGAAAGAAAGAAAGAAAGAAAGAAAGAAAGAAAGAAAGAAAGAAAGAATTGGAGAAAATACAAACATTTCATGCTTATGCCCCACTTAGTTAAAACTCCTCAGTTACCTCCTCCATAAAGGGGAGTGGGGTCATGGTTTTCAAACACTCCAAGGAAGGAAGGTCACAGAGAATGTTTCTGTCTGCCTCACTGACCACTGCAGATAAGCAGCTGTTGTTCACCCCACTTGGAAACACTGCATCCTGTTTCCGCCAAGGGCCCTGGGCGGAGACCACAGGCCGCCATCTAGGGTTGTGGCAGTTGGATGGGAGCTCATTGGAAGCCTAATAGGGGTGCTGGCCATGGGCACAGACGCTGCACTCCTGTTAAAGGGTGGCTGTGAGTAATGAAATGGGTTTTCCTCTCCCCCTGCCATGGCAGGTGCTCAATATCAGACCCACTCTAAATGACCTGAGAGGGAAAATGACCGAGTCAGAGCAAGCTGAGCTGGGATGAGGAGGCTTGGGGGGCACTTGCGTCTGATACACCTCACGATTTACCCTGACCTTCTGTTCCTCCAGCCTGTTCCAGGTTGTCTCAGCTCACACAAAACAAAAACTCAAATCCCAGCTTCCCTTGGGATTCTTCCTAACTCCCTCCCTTTCAATCTCTTCATCTACACTTAGAGAAGCAAGTTATTGCAGAGTGCCCCCGCTAATACCATATCAGAAAACACTCACCTCGTAAAAACTACCACTTGGCATAGATTTTTGGGAGGACAATTTAGCAATACCTCTTAAGATTTAATGTGCTCACCCTCTGACCCAGCAGTTCTTCTGGGTATTTATCCTGTGAGTATGTCATTCACATCTATATTCCCAGTGCTCACAGTTCTAGAATGAATAGTACCAGGTAGATAGGGGGTGCCCAATAAAAACGTGTTAAGTGATGAAATGAATGAGTATACAATTTAAAAAGATAAATTGGCAAGCAAGCCAACACAGACACTATAATTTCAGGTTTATAAAAAGCACAAATCCTATTTTTCCCGCTGTTTAGAAAATTTTATAAACCTTTTCAGGTCACAACACGTTATTGCAGGTACAGAAGTTGACGTGCTATCTGTGTGCAATCCCTCTCTTACCTTATTTAATTCTATTGTGCCTCTTCACCCCTTCATATCCTTCACGGGTCCACTGCCGCTTCCTGCCTCACTCTCATGGTTATGACAAATGTCCTTGCATCTGGATGTATTACTGAAAGATAAGTAATGATTTTACGTATATGTTTTATTTTACATAAGTAATGTTGCATATAAATCTTATTCAACTTCTTAGTTACTTGGGTGGCTCAGTCGGTTTAGCATCTGACTCTTGATTTCTGCTCAGGTCATGATCCCTAGGTCATGCAGAGCCTTTTTAAGATCCTCTCTCTCTTTCTCTCTGCCCCTACCCCCTGCTCATGCTCTCTCTCTCTCTCAAATAAAAAAATAATAAATTAAAAAAATCTTATTCGACTTCTTGCTCTTTTCACTGTTTTTAAGATCAATCCATGTTACACTGTGAATACATCCAGTTCGTGAACTGTGACTATTACATAATGTTCTATACTAGACATCCACTATGATTTACTTACCCATCCCCATTATGATGGACAAGTCCCTTCCAACTCCCTATCCACACAAACAATGCTGTCAAAAAAAAAAAAAAAAAAAAACAACAACTTAAAATGCTCCTATGTGGGGCGCCTGGGTAGCTCAGTTGGTTAAGTGTCTGATTCTTGATTTCAGCTCAGGTCATGATCTCATGGTTCCGTGAGCTCAAGCCCTGCATTAGGCTCCGTGCTGACAGTGCAGAGCCTACTTGGGATTCTCTCTCTCTCACCCTCTCTCTCTACCCCTCCTTTGCTCCCTTGCTCTCTCTCTCTCCCAAAAATAAACTTCAATAGATAGATAGATAGATAGATGATAGATAAAAAAAAAAAATGCTCCTTTTGCACTGCTGGTGGGAATGTAAACTGGTATAGCCACTCTGGAAAACAGTATGGAGATTCCTCAAAAAATTAAAAATAGAACTACCCCACGACCCAGCAATTGCACTACTAGGTATTTATCCAAGGGATACAGGTGTGCTGTTTTGAAGGGAAATATACACCCCAGTGTTTATAGCAGCACTATCAACAGTAGCCAAAGTATAGAAAGAGCCCAAATGTCCATCAATGGATGGATGGATAAAGAAGATGTGGCATATATATATATGTGTATATATATATATATATATACACACACACACAATGGGGTATTACTCGGCAATCAAAAAGAATGAAATCTTGCCATTTGCAGCTACATGGATGGAACTAGAGGGTATTATGCTAAGTGAAATTAGTCAGAGAAAGACAAATATCAGTATAACTTCACTCATATGAGGACCTGAAGATACAAAACAGATGAACATAAGGGAAGAGAAGCAAAAATAATATAAAAACAGGGAGGGGGACAAAACATAAGAGACTCTTAATATGGAGAACAAACAGAGGGTTACTGGAGGGATTGTGGGAGGGGGGATGGGCTAAATGGGTAAGGGGCACTAAGGAATCTACTCCTGAAATCATTGTTAACACTATATGCTAACTAACTTGGATGTAGATTTTAAAAATAAATTAAATTAAATAAATAAAATAAAATAAAATAAAATAAAATAAAATAAAACACTCATATGTGATTCCTTATACCCGTGGTAGAGTTCCTATGGAGCATATGGCCAGAAAAGGGATTGTGGGGGACAGAGACTATACACGCTTCTCGATTTCAAAAAGGAGCGCCAGATTGTTTTCCAGAACGACTGAGCCAATTCACACTCACCAGCACATGAGGATCTCTCTTTCCTCACGTGGAATTATTTGACCAGTGATCAGACTTATCAAACCTTACAATGTTTTGTTAATTTTATCATCATAAAATGGCATCTCGTTGTTTTGTCTGCAGTTCTGATTTCAACAGGATTCATGTTCCTTTGTATGTGGTCTGTTTTCTCTTTGGGAAGATTTTAAAATTTTTAATCTTTGCCTTCAAGGATCTTTATTTTCACTTTAATATATCTAATTGATGAGTGTCCTATTCTCAGTGATCTTGAAGAGTGAATAAGCGGCCAAGGTTATCCACACAGTTACAGTGGTGAAAAGATCTGAGAAGGCCTTCTTCCTCTATTCAACCTGCTCACGTAATGCCGAAACCCCTTCTGCAATATCCCTGTCCACATTAATCCAGTCTCTGAAATGTCTGAGAGGGATCCTTTCAGATTGATGGATATTTCAGCTTGTTGCTCTCATCTTCCTTGGAGTTCAAGTACTTGTCTCAGGTGCAGCAACTGACACACATGTATCTCAACAAATAAGGCCTTCCTTCCTTCCCTTCTATTTGCCTAGTTCTAATGTCTTGGGTACAAATCCTCATACTGGCCCTTTAAGTATCTGAAAACAGCCACCTCACCTCTCTTCCTCCAGGCTCCCTACCTCCTGTTTCATAGCTCCTGCCTACTTTCTAAATCACTAAACTTCCTGTTGGTTCTTTTAGCATACACTCTGATTTGAAAGCCTCCTAGTGCCCCTTAAAATGTGGTGGCTAAAATATGGACCTCCAGGTAAATTCTAAACAGAACAAAACACAGCGGACCTATGACCTCCCCTTGAGTTTATTATGCAAATTAAGGATGCTTTCCAGTCTTAGCCAGCAGCACCTGATGGCTCACTGAACTTGTGACTGGCTCAAACCCCCCCCCACCACCACCACTAACCCCACCCCAGGCCTTTTTCACATGAATGCTTGCTTCTACCTGTGGAATTCATTCTGAGGACTGTCTGGATGGTTCGGAGTGCAAATTGAAATAAAAATCTGTGGCTCAACCCGCCCTTCAAGCGCTCACCTCCAATTTAATTAACTCTTGATTTTTCTCCTTTCTTTCCTCCATTCAGCCGCTATGTGATTGATCAGATTTTAGTACCAGATGGACCAGGGTTCAAATCCCTCCTCTGTCTCTTCCTAACTCTGTGAACTCGGAAAAATTATTTATTCTCTCTGAACTTTTGTTGCTTTGATCACTTTGGAAATAATAACATTTACTTGATAATAATGTGAAGTGCTATAAAGATTAAATGAGATATAATATTATAAAACGCCTGACATATAGAATCCCTTCGCATGTGAATTCCTTTCTCCTAACTCCTTGCCTTTTCTGCCTAGACTTCAAAAAGGAAAAGAAACACCCAGTTCCTCCCAGCTATGTCTAGATTCCTGATTCCCACAACAAAAACTATCCATCTGCCTTCATATTTCCTCACCTCTGTGCTCTCGGGCACAAAACACATTAACTGATCCAAGATAGCACGGGAAGAGGTCACAGTGGATCGAGATGTTCCTCTTGCAGGTGACATTTGCAACTTCACAGAAGTTTCCCAGATTTTCAATGCCTTAATGCTTTGGGGATCAAAGTCAGAATGTAGGGTACAAAGTCAAGCAAACGGGATTCTCCCCACCCCAGTGGTTTGATGTCGGCACAGTGTGGCCGTGATGTGCCTCAGAGGGAGACGGCCGAGATGGGGCATCAGACTGAGGAGCCACACTAGTCCAGGGGCTACCACGGTGCTGAGGAGCTAAGCGGGCTCAGAGGAGGCCAAGAGCTTTTACGTCACACGTTGCCCCACAGAGCTCCAGCCATATATGTACAATCACACATGAAGTCCCCCTGCGCATTAGCAGAAACTGCTGAGGGGAAGCTGGAGGTCTGCAGAAAATGGTTGTTGTGGTAATTGCCATACTCCATTTAGCCCACCTGATTTCAGCACAGCTTTGGTGGCAATGCCAGGTTCCAACTCAAGCTCTATCAGGATATCTCCAGATCTTCTGCTCAGGGATTTTCTCCAAAAGCCAGGAAGACCACTGAGCCTGCATGTAGCCATGGCCCAGGAGAGAAAAACAACAGCCCCAGAAGCAGCCTTCAACCAACGGGGTAACAGAGGCAGTGGACAAATGCCCCAACTTCCTGCCCAATGGAAGAATTATTCTGAGGTGCCTTCCATAGGGTTCTTCAAAGCCAGTTGCCCACTGTAGCAACCAACTCACTAAAATACCTTTCTCGGATTTTCTTCCTTCCCTGTCTCATCCTCCCTACTTCCTCCTTGTGCTTCCTGGGATTGTCTTCCCCAAAATTACCTGACCCTTGTTTGTGTCTCAGATTCTGCCACTGGAAATATCCAACCAGGGTTTTGACATCAGCTACAGAAATGGTGATTGTTTTTGGTTCCTGTTAAAATGACATCACTTTCTCTTCAGTCTGCTGTGCTCTGAGAGATACAGAAACTTCTTAAATGTTACCTGAAACGCTTGGTTATTCTCCAGCCCAGTAAAAGGGTTACCAACAGAATTAACTACTCTTCTTTCTGTGATCTTCAGCATCTCATATGTGCTTTTAGTACTCACGAGATGTTAAATAACTTGTCCAAGTTCACACAGCTGGAGAGAGGTAGAACAGGGATTTGAACCAATGACCCCAGAGTCTACACTCTTTCCACCAGACCTCCCAGGATGTGAACCAGACCTCCACCTCCTCCCTGGTCAGGGAATCTGGAGACAAGGGTTTAATTCCTGGCTTGACCACCAATAATTTAGGCCAATTTACCCTTTTAAAGGTTTTACTGACTCCACTGAAAATATAACTGTATTTTGCATAGCATCATAAGAACACAGAAAGAATGAACTCATGTTTATAAAGTACTATACAAAGCCTAAATATACTTTTATCTTTAACACATTCTTGTATACAGATAAAAATCATACTCTCAAAAAGGCATTCTAGAACCCCAAACTAAGATTAGGTTTCAATGTCTCTATTTCTTAACTAACCAGACACCAAATAACATCTTTCCAAACAGCATAGATGATTTTTTTTTTTGGAGCCTAGAAAATAAATGTCATTACTTGTGGTAGTTTCTGAGAACTTAAAAGTGCTAGTCCCAGAATAAATACATACTTGGGAGAGAGATAATATAACCCAGGCCAATAAATATTCAAGAAAAATGCTCACATAGAAAACATGTGGGCATCTAAGTGTATTGATTCAAAAGGAAGAAAGTAAGTTGATACTAAGATTGGGTTGTGATGGGACTTGAACCTAGGGCTCCCCTGGCCGCCTGTGACATGCTGCTCACCATTGCCTGGAAGTCAGGGCCTGACACAAAACTCCCAGTGGGACGGAAATGCCCTCCATGTGTCTGAAATAGCCTTCCTTTTTCTACGATGATAAATTGATAAGCTGGAGACTGGGTGCATTAATATGGATGCTACAACCATAGTCATGTCATTCTATATTCTTAGAAATAGTAAATATACCTAGAAACCATGGTTAACCATATCTTCCCCAGCAGCATCAAACCATTACTAGATGTATTATTCTAAAGATCATAAATGTTGATAATCCAAGCCTAGAACTTCCCAAACTTTTTCCTAAAGTTTTCAAAACTTTCCAACTTCACCAAGTGCTAACACACACTTCTGTCCTGCTTCAGCAAGGCTACCTGCAGTCACACTAAGTACTTGTCATGGTCCTTATCTTCTGAGTCCCAGTATGAGAGTTAATTTTGTGGGTCAACTTAGCTAGGCCACGATACCCAGATATTTGGTCAAATATTCTAAATGTCTTTGTGAAGACATTTTAAGATAATATTAAGATTTAAACCAGTAGTGTTTGAGTAAAGCAGATTACCCTCTATAATTGAGGGGCCCCATCCATTCAGTTGAAGGCCTTAGTAGTAAAAGACTGACCTTGTGGGAGAAGAAGTCCAACAGACCACCTTTGGACTCAAACTGCGACTCTTCCTTGAGTCTCCAGCCTGCCAGCCTACCCTGCAAATTTTGGACCTGCTAAGCCTCCATAATCATGCAACCAGCTCCTCAAAATGAATCTAGATAGGTAGGTGGGTGGATGGGTAGATAGGCGGATAGATACATAGATAGATGATAGATAGACAGATATCCTATTGGTTCTGTTTCTCTGAAGAACCATGACTAATACTCCCAGTTAGAATCACAGATGTGATAATGACACCAAAGGGGCATGAAAAACATTTGCAAAGTGGCATGTGGGGTGCCTTCCAACAATGGCAGATTTGGCCACAGGTATCTCAAATGCAACAGGTCCCAAACCAATAGGCAAGGGTTCAAATTCTGGCTGTGCCTCTTGTTAGCTATGTGACTATGGGATGTTACCTAACCTCCCTGTGCCCTTCATCTATCAAAGAATAATAGTATTTCCGGGGTGCCTGGGTGGCTCAGTCAGTGTCTGACTTCAGCTCAGGTCATGGTCTCATGGCTCATGGGTTCGAGCCCCATGTCAGGTTCCATGCTGACAACTCAGAGCCTGAAGCCTACTTCAGATTCTGTGTCTCCCCCTCTCTCTACCCCTCCCCTGCTCATACTCTGTCTCTCTGTCTCCCTCTGTCTCTCAAAAATGAATAAACATAAAAAAAATAGTACTTCTTGCATAAGGTTATCATAAGAATAAAATAAATTGCTACATCTGAGACATTTAGAAGCACACATGGCATAGAATGTGGGCTTGTTAGATGTTGTCATAATCCTCTCCTAACCTCTACCTGCTTCTTCTTTCCCTTGTACTTCCATCCTGGGTAGAAGCATCCCAGCGATACCTAAAAACCTTGTCTTATTTTTGCCTTCTCTCTTCTTTCACCAGCTTACTCCCCACCCTCAGAACCTATGGATTCCACGTCCCCGGTGTCTTTCCCATCTGTGCTTTATTTATGCATTCATTCCACAGATACTGACTGACCACCATCATTTCGGGGCCTGACCCTGGGTTTGGACACAAATAAGTAAACAAAGCCTGAGACTTTCTGTTCCCGTTGCCCCACCTTTGGTCATTCTCCAGCCTCTCCCCTGGATTACCAACGGAGCTTCCTAAGCATCTTTCCAATCTCTCTCCCTGCAATCCATCTTTCATCTGATGCTTCCCAGACTCAGGTCAGTTTGTTTCTCTTGGCCTTGGGAATAAAGTCCACAAATGTCCCCAAACATTCTTGATTTCATCTTCTCCCAATATTATTCTCCACAGTAGGCTTTCTGACACCAAACACTGTGCTCCTAGGTGCTCTGTGACCCTGAGTCTGCAGCTGGTCCTCACTCTGATCACCTGCCCAGTGCCTTCCTTGACCTTCCCGGTCAGACAGAACCATTCTTCCCTCTCACGGTTCTTCTCTTTGCACTTGACATTCCAGCTGTCGTTATTTATGTAGCTGAACCCTGGCTTGAGTCCAGGCCATCTTCACACCAGGATGCAGACAGGGCCTGGGCAAATCTGGAGGGCCTCTAGGGTGGGTCTGCCAAGGTTCTATTGCATGAGGGTCTGAGGAGCCTCCTGGGAAATGAACTCATCCTGAGGGAAGAGAGGGCCAAGTCACACAAACATGTTCCAAGGACAGTCAGCCAGTGTCCAAGGAAGGGATAATTTTGAGTGCAGCATGGTGCCTGCCACTCAGCTTGTCCTTGGCCAAGTTCACAGGGACACATGCCTGAGTCATTTAGTTATCCATTCGCACTCAACAAACATTTGGTGGGTGCCTACCCTGGGCCAGGCTCTCGTACTGAGCACTGGGGATACACAAGTGAGCAAGAGAGACCCATCCCTGACCTGAAGGAGCTGAACTTGAAGCTTAGTGGGAAACTCCAAAGACAGATGAGCTGCAACTAAAAACTGGGTGGTTTTTATTTGTTCTCTTTTATTTTTTTTTTCAATTTTTTTTTATAATTTTAATTTTTACATATGATTTGGATCCCCATGTGACTGGGAGAACAGAAGGCAACTCAGCTTTGTGGTCTATGAGTGAAAATGCCCCAGGGTTAGGGATAAAGGTCCTTTTCCCATAAGATGTGAAAGTTGGGGAAAGCTGAGGCAAGAAATGGCTCAGTGGTGTGAGCTTGGAGCTGGGCCAGCCAGAGAAGGGACGAGACGACATCATCATGCACAACACCTGAGCATCAGGGACGACCGGCAACCCATCCCTGCTGCGGGAACAGGTGAAAGGCGGATGCCATGGGGGCCACTGAGGCAGCACTGGAAAGGGATGTGCCTGGACGTTCTGCAATTCCATATCCCATGCATATTAGGACCCTATTTCTGCCTCAAGAGAACACCTTATGGAAACCAGCATTTTTTTTTTTTTTCATTTCTCATGAACTGATCTATCATTTCTACGAGGGCAGGCACTACGTCTTGCTGTTCGGGGAATCAAATCAGTAACTAACCAAAACTAGGCACGGAACAAAGTTTTGTTGAATTAAAATGAATATGATGAAGAACTTGCATTTAAGTAAACAGTCAGGAAATGTAAAGAATACTTCTAGTCAGGTAGGGCTTTCCCCCCTTCTAGTACAAAGCAAACTTTGTACTCATTCTTCATTCCACTTTGGAGGCTTAAGGTAGAATTAAAATAAATAGAGTTTGTTGCTGGTCATTTTATGTTAGCCCTTTGTTGTTATTATAAGAATCATACATCCTCATGATGAAAAAAATGAACAGCCTGGTAAAGGGTGGAAAAGTAATAAAGTAGACACTGCCCCAACACAGGGTGCAACGTTCATGGGTGGAATTGAATAGAATTCCATCATTTGGAAGCTCCAGAACTCTCTTTCTTCTCCCCCTTCTCTACACTTCAGGCATAATAATTCCCCCATCATCTGGGGCAGAGATGGAAACAGGAACAAAGTGACAGGTGACTTTCTCACAACCACACAAACCAGTTGGCTCCAAACATCCAGACTGCTGTGAGAATCAGCCTGCTTTCTGGACAAAGGGAATTGAACATCATTGATTCAACAACCACCGCCCTGGCCCTTCTGAAGTCACTCACCACAAATTCCAGTCATCGGCGGCTGGTGAGAAGGAAGGTACTAGCAATAGCCAAGCCACTCGACAGGGAAGCCAAGTTCATTTTTCATTCATTGTTTTCTGGGGAAACACCAAAAGAAAGTTTTAAATGATAAAGATTGAGTGTGTCTATTTTTACTCTTGGTCCGCTCATACCATGATAGAGAAAAGGGATGTACTAGTGAAAGCAGAACAAGAAAACAGAAGCACTAGACCCGCTTTGCCGCTTAGTAGCTGGATGACCTACCGCAAATCGGTTCACTTTCTGAGCTGCTGTTTTTCTTCTTTGGCAAAAAGGAGCAATCATCCCTACCCTGCCTAGCTCACGAAGCTGTGGTCAAGACAGATGAGTTTCTGTTTTCGGAAATTCTAAAGAGTGCTAGATATGGGAGGTCTGAAGCCTATAGCACTCTGCAATATTATACCGAAGAGTGTCAGGCATTATTTCCCTATATTTCCCCCAAATGCTCCACCCAAAACTGAAGCCCCACGACTTCCTACTGTCACAGAATCCTCCTTCTGACGGGATTCTTTTATTACTGGAAAAGTACCCTACACCCAAGGATCATCAGCGTAAGGTCAAGAGCTAACTGTCAGCAAGAAAGAAAGGCAGGCCAAAGAAATGAAGACCACACGAAAGGAAAACATGTTGTTTTCATGGCTCTGCCTATAAGGTCTGAATGAAGGTGAGTACACCATAAAGACAATTCTGGTGCCTGTGCTGGTGATAATAATGGTGACGGAGGTGGTTTTGACTACACCTCGCACTGCTCCCACATAAAACCACGAGGCAGAACAGAGCAGAGAAAGACGTGCCCCAGGAAGAGGCAGCAAACCTCTGCTTTCTACGGAGGGCACATTGAAGGACACCAGGTATCTTAGTTCACTCAGACTGCTATGATAGAAATACCATCCACTGGGTGGCTCAAACAACAAAGCTTTAATTCTCACAATTCTGGAGCCTGAACATCCATGACCAAGGTGCTAGCTGGTTCAGTGTCTGGTTAGAACCCACTTCCTTGTTCATGACTGGCCACCTGCTCCCTGTGTCCCCTCACATAGTAGAAGGGACAAGAGAGCTCTCCAGATTCTCTTTCCAATGGTCGCTAACCACCTACCAAAGGTCTCACCTCCAAATACCATCACATTGGGAGTTAGGATTTCAACATATGAGTTTGGGGTATGGGGGACATAAACAGTACAGCATAAGGCTTCTTCAAGGTCAGGCCACGTAGAGGTCTTACAGTAGCAAATCAGAAACAATAAGGCCCCAGGTTATAAAATTGGGTCTCCTTAGACGGTGAATTTTGCACAGCTTCATTCAGAGAGACTGCGACATCCTAGCGATTTCTATGGAAGCGCTAATAAAGGAAGAGCTCGTTCCAGTGCACGTGAGCAAGAGTTGCAGAGGAGAATGGTGCATAAAAGAACCTCTGGGACAACGCAAAGCAGGGCCAAGAAAAAAAAAAAAAAAATGAGCCACAGCACACGGAGCCAGGGCAGAATGATTCCCTTGGCTTCTCTCCACTGAGGGGGTTACTGAGTCCACAGCGAGGAGAGACGGGTTAATAGCAGACCTATACTCATCACACGCTTAATACTGTGCTTGTTAAGACATTTGCTTAAGCTAACTGCTCAGTAAAGTGTTTATAGCTCATCCTATAGTTTGGATTCATCAGTAAACCGTTTTCATGTGTTCATTCAGCAGATATTTACGGATTGCTACAGAATTCCACACCCTGTGCTCAGGAATGAGAGTCCGGGGCCAACAGCTTAGCAGGGGAGTTAGAATGGTAAACAACTGTAACCCCACAGGCTGGAGTTCTGCGGGAGCACAGAGTGCCCGGGGCTAGGGAAGCGCTGCAAGGGTTAGAAGGGTAGATCCTGAAGGGCCCCGGAGCCTTGTTAAGGATTTGGACTTTACTCTGAAGGCATGGGGGCCATTAAAAGATACATCAGGTTGAATGCCCTACCAGCTTTTGTTACAAGTGCTCATGCGCAATGAACCCAAACTATCTCATCCAGATCCTGGCACCCAGAATGAACGGAATTAATACGTCCCCTTGCAAAATCCCTACCACCCACGGACTATTCCTTGTGAGGGGTGGCTCTAAGTTATGTTATGCTCACCTATCAGCAGCACACATCTAGGTGATGGCTCCCCTGAGGTCTCAGAAAGAGGTTACAACTTCAGATAGACTAAAACCCAGAAATTCTCTCTTTTTAGAACAAGAATGATATTCAGGCAAGCAATGCTTTCATTTACTGTAAGACTCCAAGATTATCCAAAGATTCTCATAAGATCAGAGATGCCCCAAATGCCAGTTGGCTACTAAAATTTTAAAGGCAAAAAAGGAAGGAATTTGAGTCATTTTAGTTGTAAAAATAGAGTATGCTGGATGGAGGCCAGCCACCTATTGTAATAATCAAGATACCGCTCTTTCTATGTTTCAAGGATAATGTCAAAATTCACACTAGCAGTGTTTATTTTATTTTCTAAACCCTGTGAGAACTCTTTCTCAATGGCAGTAACACAGTTTCCACAAAGGAGGGGCTTGGGGTCAACAACCCACTTGGAAGAGCTTTGTCATGAAGTTAGGTTTGTGTAACCAGCACACTGTTTTAATTCAGATTGTGTGATTATTTGTAATGGCTTGGAGATTAAAGAGAGGGGGCTAAAAGACTCCAGACAACCCTTTCCTCAGGCCACCACTGCCCATCAACAAATGTGATATATCTCACCTAGGGTCATTAACTATGAGATTGGTAAATATTCCTGATGGGACAGATATTAGAGCTGAGCTACTGGAAGGAAAGGTGACTGACTATACCTGAGTGTTTTTGTCCATGGGTATCTTCTTCCCATTTGATGGGATGATTTCTGCATCCAGGGATGCAATGGAAGAATAAATGGTGTTACCTGTGGGCATGACATTTAGTCTAAACTAGCTGTGAGGGATATTTGAGGAGCACTGGGAGATCTCACTTCATTTCTTTCCACACTTCAAACCCTCCCTGCCTGGTGCTGAAAATTCCCATATATTTTACTTTTTTGAGGGAAGACATTAAAAGCTACTATGAAAATGCACATTTTATCTGGGAGGGGTAGCACATTGAGTCATTAATAATAAAAATTATTCGAATGACTTCATCCAGCTATCCGGCCAGTTACTGGGCAGTTTCCAGAGTAATAGTAAAGATGCCTTTTGATCCTGGGGAGGAGGCCAGAGGACGCCTGTCTGAAAGACAGACTCTGGGTGTGGGCCCAGGAAGACACTAAAAGGAACCTTACTGCTTCCCCCTTTTGCTGGGACTGACCTGGTCTCATTGTTTGAGTGATTTGGGCTGAGATCATGAGAATTATTCTGGCTACAGCTAAGTGCTTTATTGTAAACTTCAGGCCGTGTGAACAGACTGGATGAAGTGTCTGGGTCACACATTCACCGACTCTGTCATGAATTTACACATTTTACTTGAACCCTTAGAGCCTCAGTTTCTCATTTTAAAAAACGGGAATAATAAATGGGCCTCACTTCAGAGGGTTCCTGTGAAAATTGAGTAAATTAATAAATGTGAGAGCAAATAAAAGAGGGTCATTCAAAGAACCACGTTTGATCTAGCAATCACACTCCTTGCTATTTATTTACCCAAATGAGCTGAAAACTTGTGTCTATATGAAAACCTGCACACAAATTGGAAAATATGAAATTGCCAATATACAGAAGCAACAAAGACGTTCTTCAATAGGTGAACGGATAAACAAAGTGGGGCATCCACACAGTGGTACATTGTTCAGCAATAAAAAGGAATGGGCTATCAAGCCATGTAAAGACATGAAGGAATTTTAAATGCGTATCACTAAATGCAAGAAGCCAATCTAAAAAGGATACATACTATGTGGTTCCAACTATCTGACATTCTGGAAAATGTCTCTATGGAGACAGTAAAAAGATCTGTGGTTGCCAGAGATTTGGAGGGAAAGAAGGATCAATAGGTAACGCATGAGGGATTTTAGGAGAGTCAAATTACTCTGTATGATACTGTCAAGGTGGATACATGTCATTACACATTGCTCAAAACCCAAAGAATGCATAATACAAAGAGTAAAAACATAAACTAGGGGCTTCAATTAGTACTAATGTATCAAAGGACCATGGTACTCCTGATTAAAACCCTTCAGTAGCACCCCAACTAAATCTCACGCTCTGCACAAGACCATCCAAAGCTCTCTGTCAATGGTCTCATGCTCTCCTTATCCTGGATAAGTAGGAGCTCCCTAAATAAACTTTCGTGTTCGTCTGCTGTGTTTGCCCAACATCCACCTTTCCTTCTTCAGCTAATATTACCCATTTTCCTTCAGGGAACAGCACCAAATGCACCCTCAGTTTATGTGGTTTCGTTGGGGCTGCCCTACCCCACTCATCTTCCAGGTTGGGAATGTGACGCAAGTCCATCCAATCAGAGATAATCCAAAAGCTTTAACTGGAACCATTAGAGAAAGCAAACTCTCTCTCCAATGGAACATCTCAGAGACTGGACTGAAACCTGAGTGTTTGTGGCCATGTCGGCCACCTCACAGGAAGATGCTGCCTAAAGGAAGCCAACAGAGAGAAAACAGAGCCTTGAGAAGGAAGAAGCCCAGGCCTGATGGCAAGCATTGAGTGCCTGGGTCCAGCCGATTCTGAAACTAACTCTGTATTTCCCACCCCCTTAGAATTTTCCATTATGTGAGCCAACAAATTTTCTCCTTATGCTTAAACCCATTTGAATTGGCCTCTTATTATCTTATAACCACCATACACACAAGAAGCATGCTTTCCTATGCTTCAGTCTGTTCCCTCTTCTTGCCACACTCTATCAGTCTGACAAACACCTCACACCTGAAGATCCAGTTCTAACACCACCTCTATGAACGTTTCTAGACCAGTCCCAAACTCCACTCTAGTTAGCAAAGGTCGCTCCCTCCCGAGAGGCCCCCCCTGCCCCCGTACCCTTATTGACTTCCAACAGAGTATCCATCTCTTATTTATACTAGTCATGCTTCATTGTCAGTTTGTCTCCACCAGCCACTAGACTATAAGATCCTCAGTCCCTCAATGGGATGTATCATAGCTTTCTATCCCCAGCATTTTCTGAATATTTGTTGAGTGGAAAAGACATTATCAAAACAGGACTTCGTGGGTAGAAGGGCGATACCAAGGAGAAGAAAAGAAAAAGCAGGAGAAACTGTGGCCAGGCATCTAGTTTACAACAGAAACTGAATCTAAATAAGGTGGAGGAGGGGGAGTGTACAGGGCAAAAGTAATTTACACTCCCGATATATGCATTGCTCTGGCAGGAGTCCTCAGTCTCTTCCTGTTCCCCTATCACCCACTGCCCTGGGCCTTTTTCTGGTTTACTTTCTGTTTTAAAGCTCCCTGTAGCAGAGCTAGCTGTCCCTTGATAGCTCTTCCCCCTCTAATCCAATAGAAGTAGAACCTCAAATATGTTGCTGGATGCAAGGATTCCCAGAATTAAAACTACATTTTCCGGTGTCCTTTGCAAGTAGGTGTGGCCATTGATTATTTTCTAGCCACTGGAATGGGAGCTGAAGTGGTGCACACAACTTCCTAAAGAGCAGATGCTTGCTTTCTTCTCCATTTTCCCGTCCCACAAGCTGGACGAGGGCGCCATTGTGGACTGTGACAGACGAAAGGAGGCCAGGGCCCTGAAGTCCCCATGCCAGTCCTGGGGGACCATTACACTGGAACTGTTACATGAGAGAAAAGACCCACATTTAACTTATTTAAGCCGCTGTGATTTGGGGAGTCTCTCTTTCAGCTGGCAAACTCCTATCCCTTTATAACTAAGGCACCCCTCTCTTTTGTCTCTCCTGTGGTTTCTTCCCCCCTCCTTTGGCTTTGAATTGAAACTATTTGAACTGGGTGTCCTCAGTAGCCAAAGCAGCAATCACACGTAAAATTCATAATATTCTTCATCTTGCAGCCTTTCGACTGTCTTCAATCATATATATCCACTGCAAAAATCCCCATTTACTGCACAAACAGACTGGTTTCAAAAGCATGCTTACCTAAAACACATTGATGACCCCATCTTGTTTGCATGCTAGAAAGCCAACACATCCCAAGTTGCTCATTGCAACATACATTTATAGTAGCTAAAAACTGAAAACACCCCCAACTTCCAACATAGGAACGGTTAAATAAATTTGAGTATATCCCCTGTGTTTAACATAACGTACTAGCCATTACAGCTAACATTTATGGGGCACCTGAGTGACTCAATCAGTTTGGGCGTCCAACTCTTGATTTCGGCTCAGATCATGGTCTCACAGATTCATGGGATCAAGCCCTGCATCAGGTTCTGCACTGACAGCACGTAGCCTGCTTGGGATTCTCTCTCTCCCTCTCTCTGGCCCCCCCTCCTCTCTCTCCCTATAAATAAATAAATAAATAAACAAACAAACAAACAAACAAACTTTTTAAAAAAGTTTTAAAAAGCTAACATTTCTAAAGAGTATGTAATGGTATAGGGGATAACTACAATGAAAAGGGAAAAAAGTCTTGATAAAAAATTGTATCATACAAAACATAGTATGATCTCAGTATGTAACAAAGACTGGAAAGAAAACAGTCATGACAAAACCCTATCATGTATCCTCACTTACTGTATGCCAGGCACTGTGCTAAGAACTATAGGTGCATTTTCTCACTTAACCCGCGGGAACACTATGATGTAAGTACAATTACTATTCCAACTGTATTAATGAGAAGCTGGACTTGATGAGGTTAAACACCTTTCCCAAAATTTCACAGAACACAGACAGGTATATCTGAGACCAAAGCTTCTGCTCGGCAGATCGTGAGGGGTTTCCAGCAAACGTTTTCGTGAGGGGTTTGAATGTTTTTGGAAATATCCTTTTCCTGCTTTTCTTTCGTGTCTAAATTTTCTAGAAGTAGTATTGTTTTTCTAATTTAAAAAGACACAAAGTTAACTTGTTAAAAGAAGGAATGAGGGTCCGTACAAAACAAAATGTTTTGCTCTTTCCTAAAATGTACGTCAGGGCCGCACGCCGGAGCCTCAAAGAAGAGCCAGCTTAAGTGAGCCGACAGTTGAGTGGGTTTATAACTCTCAGGTTTCTCCATTCACCTTTCAACAGAGTCTCATCACTAGAAATGCTGTGAGGCTGTAGTACTTAACCTTTGGGGGGTCATGACTCCTCTGAGAACCTGTTGAAAGCCATGAACCCTCTTCCCAGGACACTGCAAGGAGCGTGCAAGTACTTCCGCCCACGTGCACACGTGTGGCACACAGTTTCAGATTAACAGATGCAACCATACCTATGGATACTGTGCCGGGTACAGGGCCCCAGGTAACAGGAGAAGTCAATTTTTGTCTGATTGGTTGAAGCTTAGCTCCATCTCTGGCATCGTCGGCTACACGAGAAACCACAGGCCTTGCTTGCCAAGAGACCCTACCATCCAAGGGATGTGCTCTGAGGTCATTGTTGGTGGGAAGATGGATTTCAGCAGATTTATCTACATTCCTGACTGACTCCCTGAAACGTGTCGGGGGGATGATGCTGAGGAAAACAGGCTACGTGGATAGAAACTCACGAGGAAAGTCAGGAAAACAGCATAAAAGTAACTCCCACAAGTGTATCCTTTACAGTTAGAAAGTATTTTCAAACCCTGGATCTCGACTGACCCCCAAGCCCCTGCAAACACAGCCCCATGAAGAGTCACTAGCCCTATTTTACATACAACCTAGGGCTCTACTCACAACTTCATCTACAAGAGTTGACTATATTTTGGCCAAACCCCATGCTTGAGGAAGACTAATCTCTTCAAAATTCTGATAAGAAACCTAATTGGTTTAATTAAGTCTGTCATAATTTTTCTAGAACAACTGAAGATTCATGGAGCCCCTGGAAGGGTCCTCTCACATAGTACACACCTCTACAAAATCCCAGTTAGACCTCTCTGGTGTCTCTCCTCCTGCTCCACTCCCCAGATGCCCCACACACCTCCACAACTCCCCTTTCTCTTCTATATTCCACAGAGTAGCTTTCTTCTTTTACATAAATTAAGGGCTTATTAAGGCATCTTATCAACAAAACTAATGTATTCAGTAATTGGGGATTTTTTCTTGGAATTGTTTTATTTCTTAACTTGCCACCCAGTATCCAATTCCCTTTCTTGTGATAATTGCCCTGATTTTTCTTTGGGGAGCCCTTCCCCTCCCACTTCTCAGTTCACGCAGTCCCAGAATAGCTGATACCATGATCATATGACTTTAGCCAAGCAAATCAGAGCCTCACATCCCCCTGGTCACAGTGATTGGTTTGGGAACAGATAAGTGACTCCTCAGATGCAAGGAAGCCCTGTGAGGCTTTCTCTGAGGTGGGGAGAAGGGATCTGATTCAGTCAGTTATGCAGCTGAGAAGATATACAGTCTAGAGCTCCTGCCACCATCTTGCTATAAATGGAACCTGAGACCAAAGTCACACACCAAATATAGCTGAAAGATGGTATGAAACCGAGTCCTGATGCATAATTTGGGCCTGATGCCAGTAATATCTGCAGCCAATGTCTGTAGTGAGTTGAATGGTGGCCATAAAGATATATCTACATCCTATCCCCTGGAACACGGAAATGCTACTCTATATGGCAAAAAGTGACTATTATCTTACATGGCAAAAAAAAAAAAAAAAAAAATGTGAGGAGGAACATATCCAGGATTATCCAGGCTTTCAATGGAATCACATGCATTCCTATAAAGAGAGAGGAAGATCTGAGGCAGACCAAAGAAGAGAAAAAACAGACACACCAAGGCGAAGCTGATAAGAACATGAAGGCCGAGAGTGGAGTGACAGGGCCATAATCACTCCAGTTGTGGTTCCAAGTGTGGTTCCAATTCTAAGGAACACCAAGGATGCCAGGGAGCCACGAGAAGCGAGAAGAGACAAGGTCCCCCAGAGCCTCTGGAGGGAGCACGTCCCTGTCAACACCTTGATTTTGGACTTCTGGCCTCCAGGGCTGGGAAATGAATTTCTGTTGTTTTAAGCCACCAGTGTTGTAGCAACTTAGAAACTCACCCACCAGCCTTGTCCCTGGACTTTTCACTTACTGAGCCAGCAACTCCCCTTTTTGCCGAGACCATGTTAAGCCGCTTGTAGCAGACTTGTAAATGATACAGCTGGCCTGTCCTTAAAAATGAATTCCCATAACAGCCATCAAGCTGACAAAATTTTTCTAAATCGCATTACATACATACAAATGGAGGAAACTTTTCAAAGAGAGAAAATTATTTTCTCCAGGTGATGTCACAAGTACACCCGAGACAAGCATCACAAGTATAAAAGCCAAGATTTTGTAACTTGACTCCAGTCTAGTTCTCTGACTCCATGTGGCATGTGTTCTGAAGGATGTATTTTGCTCTACTTAGTGAACATAGTAATGACCACCCATAAGGGTCCACCCACAATGATGCAGACGCCAGTGTTATCACCTTAAGCTGTTAATTCTCCAACTCTTATCAAAATGGCAGCCCCAAAAGTGAAGTACAGGACATCACTTGAAGAGCTCTAGTCCCTCCATTTTGTTAACGAGCCTCTAAAATTCTAGGCTTGGCTAAAGCCAAACCCACAGACCAGTTCTCACTTGGGCCACATCACCTCAGGCATTTTCACACTTACCTGCCCTGTATGGTGGTTTAAGCCTCTATGTTAACCCTTACAGTAAGTATGCATAGTTATATTTTTTTCCCCTGGACTATTTTCATCTACTTAGAGTTTCACTCTAAAGGGAGTACGTGATGTTTAATTTTATAG
>NW_024412376.1:124080746-124131613 GCF_014898765.1 Herpailurus yagouaroundi | reverse complement strand
CTTCAGACTTGGATGGGACCTGTCCCATTGGCTGTCCTGGGTCAAGACTTCTCAGCCTCTGTAATTGTGTGAGTCCATTTCTTATAACAAATCTCTTGATTTATAGATATGGATGGATAGATAGATAGATCAATCCTATTGGTTCTGTTTCTCTGGACAATCCATAATACAAGGTATGAAGGATAAAATCAGGTAGAATAGAAATTACCTGGAAAAATACCTTATATTGCCCTAAATACATTATATAATAAAGCACATTTTGAAATATAGCTTTATGATATAGTTACTATTTCATTCATATCCTTCTTGTAGTGGCACATATGTTAAACTGCACCTGTATAATTTCTTTGGTCCTAGCATTATGATTCTATTTTATTATGTGCATCCTCATCTTGTCTACAATCCATATGTATATACATATATCCTACATTGTTCCTCAGAAGCTTGGAGACAATATATACGTACATACATAGGTATCCCAGCTTTTCAAAAGCCCACATTATGTCACTCCACTTTTATGAAAGACCTACATTGGTACCTGTTTTCACTAACTGAAAAAAAATTCAAAGGGGATTTTCACTTTTATGGAAAAAGGCAAAAGGGGGAAATAGCATTCAGCATTTGTTTTGCAGCAAGGCAGCACGTATACCCTGAGCAGTGAGTAAAGGTAGTCCTGCCAAATTCCTTCCCCAAGAACTATAGTCAGCATCTCCGCATCAAGCCACCATCACTTTGAACCGTGCCTGTGAGCATCTGTGCTTTATCTGGATTTATTTTGTGCGTCCATTAGCAAGATGGGTGCTAAAGTATCCGAAAAGCCTAAGAGAGGTCACTCTTTTTATTTCTTTATTTTGAGAGAGAGGGAGAGAGCTCGCAGATGCACACAAGCAGAGGAGGTGCAGAGAGAGAGGGAGAAAGAATCCCAAGCAGGCTCCACTCTGTCAGTGCTGAGCCCAATGCATGAACCATGAGATCGTGAACCTGAGCCAAAACCAAGACTTGGACATTTAACCAACTGAGCACCCAGGTGCCCTGAGAGATCATTTTTCTGGTCTGGGGATGTTCAAAAATGTTTCCATATAAATTAATGGTAATTGTTTCTTTGCCTTACACCATTTGGGTTTATGAAAGTTTTCATAGGAACACTCTACTTATCGGAGAGAAGAGAAACCTGTAGTTATGCACAGAATCATTTCCATATACCATATAAATGGTACTAATACAGTTTTGAGGATCTCTGTGTACAGGGCAATCTGCTGTTTGCAACATCTGTTTTTAAAGAGACGATTCCTTCCCAAAGATAAAAATGTTTACATAGCACGGCACAGTTTACAAAGCTTCCATACCCTCAACCTTTATTTTAATCTGCACATTCTCCATCTTCAGGCAAGGAAAATGAGGCTCAGAAATTTTTAAGGGACTCACTCAGTCCCTGCTACTAAAAACATCGGCTCTGGGGTCTTAGCCAAAATCTTCTGGAGCCAGAAGATCCTTGGAGTGGTTGAAGGGAAGTGTTGATCTGTGGGAACAGAATGTGATACTTACCTTTTAAGGGGTTCCCTTGGTATCACCTCAAGCATCACAACCCTTGATCTGAGTGTTACATGTACTTGCATAACTAACTATAACAGAAAAAAAAATTGAAAGATCTTTACGCTTTTAGTCACTCTCTGGTTCCACAAAGGAGCTCAGCAGTGAAACCAAGAGGCCTTCATTGTTCATCCCTCCTGGCTTATGCTAGTCTAAATGACACTTTCCTGAGAATTAGGAAAGCTCTCAGGGGCTTGAGGTGCCCCGTGTCTTGGTGAGTGAAAACAGGGTGACCCCAGAGCCCATGTGCCCCCAGCCTGAGGCCTTTGCTAGTGCTAGGCAGCCCTTGACATTGAACTTCGTCACCCCGAGCCCCTTTCATTATCTTCCTCTTCATTTTCAAATCCTTTCCCCTTTATCCTTTCTCACTGTGTCTCACCCTACACTCCCATCTGTTTAAGGGTGGCCCTTCCAAGGCCACAGCTAGGTGTCATATCTAGTTGCCTGGCTCGCCCATATCCCACAATAGTCACCCTAGAATTTAGAGTTTTCTTCTGTTATCCCAGCACATACATCTTAGTCTCGAACATTGAGGCCTTCCTTGAGAATGTTGCCAAAATTACAAGCAAAATAAGACTCTTCAACCAACTCTTCCAAAAGTTAGCTGCTGGCCTGTTCTACCAATCTCCACTCTTGACACACTAATGAGGTCCAGCAGGGCCAGGGAACGGCTACTTTCAGCCAGTCAACCCAAAGGTCTGACGGCACTGTTAAACAACAACCGGTATTGGGAAATAAGGCTTTATTGTTCACATAATTGCTGCCAGGAATCACGGGCCCAGCACATACGGCCTGAGATTTCAGAGAGCACTTCCTGTATGATAGCATGAAACCATCTAGTCTAAATCCGACAATTTCACTCATCGCTTCATGTTCAGAGTCAATTAAACAAGCTGTGGGTCAAGAAAGGAAATCTGTAGCAGCCAAGAGATCATGTTCACAATAGAACTGAAATCATCAGAGTGTTGAATTCAACATTCCTCCTAACCAGTTGTGAAAATGATGCAGCCTCGTGCATTTATCTCAGCCATAGTAAAGAATATTCTTTTGTGCTTATGCAAGAAAAACTGGCTCCAAGAATTTGGTGTGCAAAATGACTGTCTGGCTGCACAGGGGAGTAGGGGCGAGAAAGTATCTTTGTCTCCCCAGCTGGCACGATCTAGTTGCTCAGTAAAAGGACGCTCGGCAGGCACGGGTTCCTGTGAACGTTGAAGTTGCTTCTCCCTTATAGCCAATCTGGCCCGTGTGGCTAGACTTCTTCTCAGGAGCCTCAGGCCTCTCCTTAGGTTCACATATTCTGACACCAGTCGTGGGAAGGGTTTGTATTCCTGTCACTTGGGACTCTTGATCCTTGCACAAAGTAGGGGATGTTCCTGAACAAGCTGGGAGACGATCATGGCCCTGCCCCATTACTCCGGAATAGTCAGTCTGTGTACCATGAGGACACACAGCACCTCCAGGTCTGAAGTCCCACTGAGCCAAGAGAGCTTACATTAATGAGCTTTTAGTAGACACACAAGAGGAGAGACCATTTCGTGCCAGGTTTAAACTATAAGTTTAAAGATATATGGTTGATCCTTCAACAACATGGGTTTGAACTGTGCGGGTCCATGTATATGCGGATTTTTTTCAGTAAATACCACATGCTACTGTAAACATATTTTCTCTTCCTTATGATTTTCTTAACATTTCCTTTTCTCTAGCTTACTTTATTGTAAGAATGCAACATACAATACATCTAACATACAAAATACTCTAGTCAACTGTTTATGTTAATGGTAAGTCTTGCAGGGGTGCCTGGGTGGCTCAGCCTGTGACATGTCCAATTCTTGATCTCAGCTCACATCATGATCTCACAGTTCATGGGTTCGAGCCCTGCATCGGGCTCTGCGTTGGCAGCGTGGAGCCTGCTTGGGATTCTCTCTATCTCTCTGCTCCTTCCCTGCTTGTGTACTCTCTCTCTCTCTTTCAAAATAAATAAATAAATACTTGAAAACAATGGTAAGGCTCCCAGTTAACAGTAGGCTATTAGTAGTTGCATTTGAGCAGAGTCAAACATTATATGCAGATTTTCGATGGCATGGGGGTTGACACCCCTACCCCCCTCATTGTTCAAGGGCCAACTGTATCATACTCCAAATGGGCAATGCAGAAACACACTCATAAAAAAAAATAACAGAGGAAACAAGACAAAATGACCTCTCTGAGTGGTTAAAAAAAAAATGATTGCGGCAGACATTTATGAAATCTGAATAGAAGGCAGATAAGCTTACACCTGAAAATGTATTTTCTTCAAGGTATTTATTTCATCTAACAATGGTTGCTTCTGAGTGGAAGATAATTTTCTACTTTATACTCCCTTAAAGTTGTCCAGGTTTGGATAATTTACATATGTTATTTTCATAATTAAAAAATGCATACATATTGTTCAAATGCTACAGCACAGGTCCCCATATCTAAAAACAGTGAACACATTGGGCATAAAATACACCTACAGCAGAAAAACAAGGGGAAAGTGAGCATGTGATTATTTTATAGCATCTCTGAAGAACTTCTAAACATAGCCTAATATTCCTAATATTCATGGATTAGGATACTATGAGAATTTCCAGCATAAGACCCAGAAGCCCCGCGGAAGGCAATGTTGTGTATGGAACTCTGGATCTCACCACTATTTCAGGCATTTTCTCCAGCTGCTATATAGGGGTGCTGGGAAGGAACAGATCTAGGGAAGGGACTCCCCACTGCTTAATGAGGACATAAGAACTTCTTAAGGGGGACATTTCTGCCACAAGAAGAAAAGTAGGGTAAAAAATGCAAATTAGAACGAGAATGAAATGTCCTTTTAACCTATCCCATCAGATTGACATAACGTTTAATGTTTGAAAATGTCAGGTGTCGGTGAGGATTTGAGGAAATGTGTTTTCTTGCACAGTGCTGGCAGGAGTATAAGTTGGTACAGGCACCTGGGAGGGCAGTTTGGATTACACTATTAATTCATTAAGTACACATACATAAACACACACACAACTGGGTCAGATGCACGCTCGATCATTGCAGAGTAATGCAAACAGTAATTCTCAGTCAGTCTATAGTATCACCAAAGCCCAAAAATAAAGACCATAAAAACTGTATGGTACAAAACTGACAATCCCCTGAAATGAGAGAATCCCAAGTGATTGTGGTTAAGCGGTCTTTAGTGAGAACAAGGGTCAGGTGGAGGATGGAAGCCAATCGAGCAGTTTTGTTATATCCAGATTCACAACATTACAGTGTCTGCCCTAGAGAAACATCACACGAGTACAAGAGCATTCATTGGAACACTGTCTGCAATGGAACAGAAATCACCTACAAGTCCACCAGTAGGGGAGTGCTTGAATTACCACTGCTTCATTCATCCTATGAAGTAGTCAAAGAATGAGGCAGAAGACTATATCCACATGGGAATGTCTCCAAGATACGTTATCGGATAGAATTTTAAAAACAAGCTACAGAACAATAAATACAACTGATACCATTCATGTAAAAATAATAACATATATTTATCTATATGAATGTGTATAAATTAATTTTTAAAGTTTTAGATAAATACAACTGATACCATTCATGTAAAAATAATAATATATATTTATCTATATGAATGTGTATAAATTAATTTTTAAAGTTTTAGAAACGACTAAAATGATAGTAATAAATACAACTGATAAATAAATACAACTGATACCATTCATGTAAAAATAATAATATATATTTATCTATATGAATGTGTATAAATTAATTTTTAAAGTTTTAGAAACGACTAAAATGATAGTAGTTACATTTGAGGTAGGCAATGGGGTAAAGGGGGTTAAAAGTGACTTTTATTCGATCTGAATATTCAATTTTTAGAATTTACAATGGTAACGTATTTGCATATTTTCTGTGCAATTAACATAAACAACTTTTTTTAAGAAAGCTCTTAGGGCGACAGGCACAAACCCATGTGGGCTGTAACCACCAGGGAAATTCTATGTATTTGTGGTTTTTTTACTTCTTCGGTGCTTTCCCTGAAAATTCCAAAGAAAACCACATTTAGCATAAAAAGACTTCCAACTTTTGCTCACCTGTGTTTTAATTTCTTTTTAAATTTCCCCAGATAGGGGCGCCTGGGTGGCGCAGTCGGTTAAGCGTCCGACTTCAGCCAGGTCACGATCTCGCGGTCCGTGAGTTCGAGCCCCGCGTCGGGCTCTGGGCTGATGGCTCGGAGCCTGGAGCCTGTTTCCGATTCTGTGTCTCCCTCTCTCTCTGCCCCTCCCCCATTCATGCTCTGTCTCTCTCTGTCCCAAAAATAAATAAACGTTGAAAAAAAAATTTTTTTTTAATTTCCCCAGATTATTTAGCAAAGAAAACTTCGTGCCTCAAGGAGAAGAAGGAAGGAGCAAGAGAAGGTGCAGGAGAGAGGAGGGTGAGAAGGAGGAAGGAGAGAGGAAGGTGAGATGGACAAAAGTAGGTAGAACCAATTCACTTCCATACCTTGTCAGAAAAAAGGGCTCCTGCCTTAGAATCCTGACTCTCCCACTTAATGGCTGTGTGAACTTGAGCAGGTGTCTTCATTTCCGGATCCTGTGTTTTCTCTTCTGCAAACAAGTGAGTTAGTAAGAAAGTCTAGGTAAGTTGTCTAGCTTGGGGTTCCGTGCCTAGTAGGGAGTAAGGAAGCCTGCTTAGGATCAAGTCTGAGGGAGCTGAGAGCCTGAGGGCAGGGCGCTGGTAGGCTCTTCTACATTGGAATTTGATTAATTCCATCTGATGGGGGCTGACCAATCTCCCATCTGTTATTAGACAAAGAGAAGGGTAAGAGATTTCAACAGCGATCCTGAAACTTCAAACTGCAGAAATCCACAGACATAAGATTCATCAGTCACGTAGGTCATTGTTATCATTAGACCACATTTGCAGGACTCGATAATTTGCAAAGTACTTTCCTTTCCATTACCTAATGTGATCCTCACAACAATTTGGTTAGGTTATCAGGCAGATAATATTGGCATTTCCAGAGGAGGAAATTGAGGCTCAGAGTAGCAAAGCCAAAGTCACTTAGGAGTAGAGCAGAGATTCATTCAAAGTCAGTTTCATGTGGTTACAAAGCCTTTACTACTTCTATGCCCCACTGTACCTTACCCTTGGTCACTCAATAACATGAGCAATGATGCAGGTGGAGTGGGTGGGTTATATACAATTCAACCTTGTATATAATCCAAAACCATCATGGTTGAATCTTCGTTATCTGCTCTAAGATATCATTCATGTCAGGCCATTGTCTATCTCTCTCCTTGAGAAAGTTTTCCCTCTTTCTCCAGTTCTCCCCTCCTTTTCCAAATACATAACACAGGGAAATTCTCAGGCTCCATATTTGTTGGGGCATCTTCTGAATCCTTGGAGGATATTCTGAGATCGTGTTCTGCCCATGAATCATTTTTTCCGAGACCCCCTTCTAGTGTCAGAAGCAGATTGTCTCTTAATCTTTGGGGGATTAAAATAAATTTTCCTTCTCTGTATGTGTGAAGTGAACTGTGACCACTTGGCTTAAGTGGCTTTGTTCCTGGCCAGCAACAAAAAGGGAATATGATGAGGAAAAATCATTTGGGCTGGTTTTCAAGAACCCAGTGAAAAGTTTTAAGGTTTCTGTGTTCTCAGATGCAGTCACACACAGACGACGAAGAAAAAGGAGGTGGGGGGGGGGGAAGAGGAGGAGGAAGACGATGACGAGGGAGAAAGAGAAGAAAGAAAAGAAAAGCAAATCATATCAGGAAATGTTGATATTTTAAAAACAATGTATTTTTTCCGCCTGTGAACCTTAAGCAGGGCATCCAAATCAGGACCCGTAAAAGTCAGCCCAGAGGCACGTTTCCTTAGTGTCTCCTTGCTTCAATAATATGCTAAAGTAGTTATAAATCCTTTGTCTGAAAGATAGGAAGGAAAGACAGATTTTTCATCCAGGGGACTAGGATAAGATAGGAAGCCAAGTACCATAATGTCTTCATAAGCTCTTCAACAAGATTACTTAACAGACTGGTTTTCACTGCCAAAGCAAAGAACTAAAGCAGTTTGCAGTGTAAGTTAGATGAACTTGGCCCAATTCCATCAAAAAATGGAGAATTGGGGGAGTTGGGGGGAGTAGAATTTCTTTGTCTGAAGAGTAGCCTCACTTTTCTGCTCCATTTGTCACTGGATATCAAGTTCCCCTAAAAAGTAAAGTAAGCAGGCATGGATGTAGCTTATTGATAATTCTCTTATTCTACAAAATTAACATTGTTGAGTCTTAAGTTATGCTAGAGACTTTGCATATATCATCTCACTTAATTCTTACGGCATATCCTCAGAAAAAAAAACATATCAACCCTGATTTTCAGGTGAGGAAATTGATGTTCCAAGAGACCTTCACTAAACTACCCAAGATAACAGTGCCAGGGGGTGACAAAGAGAGGATCTGAACTCAATTCTATCTCATTCACACACACACACACACACACACACACACACACACACACACACCATTTTGTATTATATGCATCAAAAAGAGAGCACATGAAAACTGCTGGGAAACCCATGTGTGATATAATATAAGGAATATATTTTTACAACGGTTATGTGGGAGGAATTTATGTTGTGATGTGAGTTGTCAGAAATCATATCATAAATTCAACCAATACACCCATGAAAGAGATTTCCTATTCAATCTGTCTTAAAGACGTACAAATTGGAGTTTCGATAATTTGGCTTAGGTTGTCACTAGAGAATAATGAGAACTAAGACCAAAAGTACCTGAGATTTTTTTCTCTCTGATCTTATTTTAAACATGTTAGGTCTTATTATTGTAAAAGACAACCCCCTCCCCCACCTTGGATATTGTAGATTGCAGTTTCAGTCAACTATCTTGTCGACTGATCAGCAAACTCAGCTCAAGACAGAGGAAAGGAGGTTCTGCAAGATAGCATAGAAGTTACAGGAATTCATGTGCTACCTCTTAATGACCATGGGCCCAGCACAAGTTACTTAATCTCTAGAGCATCTATTTCCTCTCCTGAAATGTGGGGCTAATGAAAGTATCTACCTTATTGGTTTACTGTGAAGATGAGTTAACACATTTAAACCCCTTGTTCACCATACCTGACATAGTTCTGTCATCATGAGAGGCACACACAAAAGAAATAATATAAAGCTTTCAAAAAATTGGAGATTGGGCATACCTTCTTAATACTAAGACTGAGTATTAAAATTATTCTTCCAGACAATGTAATCTCTTCGGTATAGTATGCGTGAAATATAGACAAAACTACAGGGTTGAAATTGAAATTAATTTTTGTATTCATCATTTCCCTTTCAGAAAATTCAACACATAAACCACCAATGCAAAGTACCAGTCATGCTGTATTAGGTAAAGGTGAAAGAGAAACATTTTCCTCCTCTTCATAAAACAACCGTGTTACAAAGTTACTATTTAAATCAGCAATTATTTAAAGTCAGCAATTCTCCTATTTTCACTTGTGTTCTATTAAATAGCTGGTCACCATACTATTTATAAAAACATTATATCATCAGACATCAATCTTCTATAGTTCATTCTTCCAAGAATGGATAACAATGATTTTATGTATTTCTTCTATAATTGACTTTGGCATAATTAACAATAATTTCGTTGGGTTTTAGTTATTGTACAAAGTTACAGAGAATATAATATGCTTACCATTAGTATGCCCTGTAAACGTAAATTATGGAAGGAATGAATTAAGTGAAGGAACTGAGTAAATAAATAACGTTAAGTGGCCTTTGCAGTACCCTCACGCCAGCAGGAACAAGTTTTCAAGGACGAAACAAAGAACACTAGCGCCACCTGGAGTCAGGAGTCTGTTTGACATAGAAGGTAGACCTGAATCACGGGAAAATGTTACCAGCACTGAAATGGGCAACTGAAATGGGTCTGGCTGACCCTGTGTGACCCTACGTGGTAGCACACATGTAGCTATTGAGCACTTGAAATGTGACTAGTCCAACCTGAGATGTGATGTAAGTGTAAACACACACCAGATTTCAAAGACTTAATATGTAAAAAAGGGTATTAAATGTCTCATTCATAACTTTGTATCGGTGATGTATTAAAATATTTTTTATTATATCAGGTTAAAATACGTTACCGCAATTAATTTCACCTATTTATTTTTACCTTTTTAATGTGGCTTCTAGACATTTAAAATTATACACGTAGCTCATGTAATTCTATTGGACAATGCTGAACTCGCCCTTACCACTCAGAATGTGGGCCATGGATCAGCCACGTGGGTGTTCATTACCTGAGCGCTGTTAGAAATGCAGAATCTTAGGCCCCGTGCCCCACCTGCATTTTAGCAAAATCCCCAGGTGATTTTATTATGTATGTATGTATGTATATTATGTATATTAAGTTTGAGACATTTTGATACAATCCAGCCCCCTTGTTTTACAAATGAGCAAACCGAGATCCAGAGTGGTAACGTGGCTTCTTTACAGTTATCTAGCTGATTGCCCTAAAGCCTTATTCCCTGGTGATCTTGAAACTGACAAATACCGCACCCAACATTGTATCTCTTCTTGCAGATGCTTCCATTTCTTAAGAGTAAAAATAAAACAGATTGCTGCTTCACTAGCAAAAACAAAATTTTGTTGTATATATAATACTCTATGGTGTCTTCAGTAACATTTATAACAGAATTCTAAGGTATTCTTTAGCTCTTGTACAAGAAAATCACTGTAAGTCACCACATAAGAATGTACAAAACCTGTACCTAAACCAGTCCTACAAACAACATCCTTTGACCATGAAACAAAGCCAGAGTTTGGAATCAATAATGTGTATTCCAATCACTGAGTCACTAAGAACAGTTGGACAGATTCCTTTAGGGTAAGAAAGAAGGCGGAAGAAGAGTTTCAGTTTATAACCCAGCTTCTTGCTAAAAGATCTTACTCGTTCTTTGAATGTCCAGTTCCTCACAGTATGTTTAGCACATAGAAGAATAAATATGTGTTAAAGGAACAGATTAGTTTCTGTTGATCAGGTTCTGTATCTCAGGAAATGACCCCTTCTTTACATTGTCTAGTTACAATGTAAAGAAATTCAGGAAAACACTTAAGTAGGACCCATGGCTAAAATTAGTAGTGCTTTTATGTCAAGACCCCATTGTAATTAAGCACATTGTTAAAAGAAAATTCAGGGGCTCCTGGGTGGCTCAATCAGTTGAGCTTCCAACTCAGTTTTGGCTCAGGTCAGGATTTCACGGTTTGTGGGTTCAAGCCCCACATCTGTGCTGTCAGCACAGAGCCCGCTTGGGATTCTCTGTCTCCCTTTCTCTGCCTCCCCTGTCCCCTGCTTGTTTTCTCTCTCTGTCTCTCTCTCTCTCTCTCTCTCCCCCCTCCCCCGCCCCCCATCTCCCTCAAAATAAAAAAAAAAGAAAAGAAAAGAAAAAAAGAAAACTCAAATAGATACCAACTTTGGTGATGAAAATATAATCCATCACATAGAATGCAGAGGTAAAATGAGAGAATATCGGCAAGTAATTCCAAAGAGCAGATGTTGTTAAATATTTCCACTCCTTTTTGTAAAGATTTTTACCGAGACAGGTTAATCAAGCCTCATCAATTTCCAGGGTACTGTGCATATGACCCAAATGTTTTCTCTCATAAGACATTATTTGTATGCCAACTGGAAAATGTAGATTTAACTTAAGAAATGAATTTCTGTGTTATATGAATTGAACATACCGAGTGGAATAGGAAGCACATTAATGAAATGAATTTTTTTTTAATTTTTTTTTCAACGTTTATTTATTTTTGGGACAGAGAGAGACAGAGCATGAACGGGGGAGGAGCAGAGAGAGAGGGAGACACAGAATCGGAAACAGGCTCCAGGCTCTGAGCCATCAGCCCAGAGCCTGATGCGGGGCTCGAACTCACGGACCGCGAGATCGTGACCTGGCTGAAGTCGGACGCTTAACCGACTGCGCCACCCAGGCGCCCCTGAAATGAATTTTTTTAATGATGTGAGTCATATAGGAAGGAAAGTTTAACTCCCACTCTCTTCCTTTCAATTGTCCCATTTCCTCATGTTTTATCCATTACTCATGTCAGGTTTTGCTATTAACCTACATAAAATAATAGGACATCAATCCTGCTTGTTGTATGTAATAATGAACAGATGGTTATTGCATATAATTATTGGAAAAGTAATAATAATGAAAATAACTTGCAAAAATATGAATTTCTATACCATCAGTTTGGCAATGAAGTATGCACTGCCTCACATTTCTTGTATTGATGTCTTTAATAGGGAATAATTCATTATTCATTCATGTAACAATGTTGAATATAGATTGAGCATCTATATGGCAGGCAGGCACTGACACAGGCCCTGGACTGCCCCCCTCATATATTTATTCTTGTGGGAAAAGGCATACAGTAAACACATAAATGATGGAATATATGATATATCAGATTGCCGTAAATGACATGGGAGAATATTGGGGGGAATGCAAAGGAGGGAGGTACTATTTTATATAGGGTGATATTTCTTAATTTTGAGAGGAAACCCAAAAGAATCAAGGGAAGCGGTCATACAGATAACTGGGGGAGAGCTGCCTGGTCAAATGGAACAAAAGTACAAAGGCCATAAGGTAGGAGCCTGGGGAGCAGTTTCAGCAGCAAAACACAGGCCAGTGTGAAGGGAGTGGAAGGTACAGGCAAGGGGAGGGAGAGAAGAAGTCAGAGAAGTAGCAGGGACCAGATCAGGTAAGACCAAGTATGCCATTGTAAGGATTTTGATGTTCCTCTAAATACAAGGAAAGCCACTAGAGGATTTAGCAGAGGTGTAACATGATCTGACTTAACCTTTAGAAGGAATCGCTCCAGCTGCTGTGAGGGAAATAGATCTTAGGGACTAAAGCAGAAGTGGGAGTTAGAAGGTTATTATAGGGGCACTTGAGTGGCTCAGTTGGTTAAGTGTCCAACTCTTGATTTCAGCTCAGGACATAATCTCAGTTTGTGAGTTTGAGCCCTGGGTCTGTCTCCACTATGAAGCAGGCACTGACAGTGCTGAGCCTGCTTGGGATTCTCTCCCTCTCCCTCTCTCTCTGCCCCTCTCCAGCTCTCTCTCTCTCTCTCTCTCTCTCTCTCAAAACAAATAAACTTAAAAAAATATGATTATAATAATCGAAGCAGGCAGGAAATGATGGTGACTTGAACAAGAATGATAATGGCAGAAATACTGAAATCGTATCAAATTCTGGGCATACTTTGAAGGTAAATCTAGCAGGATTCTCAGATGGATTAGATGTGGTGCATGAAAACACAAGAGAAGACCAAGATTTTGGAGCCATGGAGATAACCAGTTCCTGGGAAAACTGAGACATGAGTAGACTTCCCCCAACCAAAACGCCAGCTCCCTGAGGCTACAGCCCAGTCTTTTTTATTGCTCACTGTGCACTGTGCACTGTGCCCACGGTGAGTGCTCAACAAATAGTTGGTGTGTGTGTGAATAAATGAACATGCCGGGCAATGTTTAGAGGTGTTACCAAGATAAAGGGGAAAAAATGTGGGAGGACCATACCATTGATATTTCTCCAGTCCCCATCGCTCACTCCTCCCTGCGTGGGGAAAGAATGACTCAACTGTTTGTTGAATTTGAGACAGGAAATTGAGAGGCTCAGCAGACTCTGGGCTCTTACCTCTTACCAACACTGCTGATTGGGGGCTAGCAGAGGGAGAGGGGAGTGATAAATTACCCCTCCCCCCCCCCCAATCTCAATGTATTGTTTTGTGGTCTTTTGTGACTGCTTTCTTTCACTTAGCATACTGTTTTCAGGGTTCATCCATGTCATAGCACATATTGGTCCTTCATTCCTCTTTATGGCCAAATATTATTCGATTGTATGGCTATACCATATTTTGCTTATGCATTCATCAGTTGATACACATTTGGATTGTTTCCACCGTTGGCTATTATGAAGAATGCTGCTATGAACATTCATGTACAAGCTTCTGCGTGCATGTATATTTTCAATTCTTGTGGTTATATGCCTAGGAGTACAATTGCTGTTTGTACAAATACAAGTGGTTCCTTTATGTTTAACTTCTTGAGGAATTTCCAGGCTGTTTTTCAAGGTAGATGCACCATTTTACATTCCCACCTGTAGTGTATGATTATAGTTATACTACTGATTATTGTTGTATTTCTGGTTGTGAAGTGGCATCTCACTGAGGTTTTGGTTAGCATTTTGCTGATGGATAACAATGTTGAGGATCTTTTGATGTGCTTATTGGACATTTGTATATTTTCCTCTTTTCCTTTCCCTACCACCTACAGACCGGTTTGAATCCTATTTCGATTGTATTGGTTGACCTTACATTTTTAACATTAACTTGAGGCTTTAAGTCAAATATGACCATTCTCAGCCTCCAAACACGAAGACCTTAAAAGAAATTTACCACTTCACCCCATCTTACCTGTCATCTGGTATTTTATTCCAACTTTATTCTTTTATACAAGTTTGTCAGTAATATTATTTTATGAAAGCAGTACTTAGTAATCTACATAAACACTCACACTTGCCAATTACATTATTTACCATTGTTCACTACATCTCACTCTCTCCTGGATCTGATTTCCTTCTTTGTAAAGGACATGCTCATGTACTTTTCTCAATAAGACCCTCTGAGTGATAAATTTTATTTCTTCAATTTTCAACAATTCTATTATTCTTAAATGACACTTTCTCGTGTATAGATTCTGACAGTTACTTTGCTTGAATATTTTAAAACACAATTCAATTGACTTCTGAATTACATTATTACTGTTTTTAGTCTAGTTATTAGTCCTCTAAGTAATTTGCCTTTCTTCTCTCATTGCATTTAAGGCTTGGTGTGTGTGTTTTGTCTCTGATTTTCGTTTTTACTTCCGTGTCTAGATGTCTATTTTTATTCATTCTGCCCAAGTTTCATTGTGTTCCTTAGACTTGAAGATTCACAATTTTAACCAAATTGGAAAAATTCTCAACTGCTGCATTTTCAAACTTTATCTTCTTGGCATTTTCTCTGTTCCTGCCTTCTGGCATCCTATTGACTCTATGCTGGCCCACTTCCTCCTTGTTCTTATCTTCTTCCATTTGCCATCTCTATCAATTTTCACTGCTTTCTGAGTATCTACCATAGATTGAGGTTCATAGTCTCTTTTCAGCTCTCTCTAAAAGGCTATTCAATCACTTTTTACCTTTTCTAGAAATTCTATTTGGTGTTATAAAGCTGGCTTGGTCTTTTCCAATAGTGCATTATTTCCGGGGGTTTGATTCCTTCCATTGTGTCTTTGATCATTTTGAACGTACTTATTTTATTCCTTTCAGACTGTGATTTTAGTTATCTCAGTCTCTTAGAGTTCTATATTCCTGATTTTTGTCACTCATGGTAAACTGATTCCATATGAGGTCGATACCTTTTCAGGAACTCATCTTTAGTGTGACTTCTTTTTCTCTGACAATCTTTTCCAAGTGGTCTGGCATTTTGCTTGTGCCAGGCAGAAGTATCAAAGGCTTAGACCAATTTTTTTATGTTATTTTCTCAGTTGAGAAAGACAACTAAATAAAAAGATAGAACCAGTGCCCAGGAAACTGGATATAAAGCAAACATGTCAAAAGTAGACAGGTAGAGAGTTTTGAGCAAAGGAATGACATGATTTACTTACATTTTTTAGAAATTACTCTACTGTGTTGAGACTAGATTGTAAGGGAAACAAGGGTTAGAAGCAGGACACTAGTTAGGAGGCTATTATAATAATTACAATAATAGAGTAGAGGGGAAAAAGTGGCTGGACCGGGGTAGAAGGAATAACTTGGTAAGACATGGTCAGATTAAGAATATACTTTTCTAACATTTTTTATTGTTAAATGCAATAAAAAAATACATAAAAGTACATAAAACACAAATATACAGCATACCAATAATTATAAAGTAAACACCTAGGTAGCTACCATGCAGGGCAATAAAGAGAACACTGCCAGGACACCAGAAGTCTCTTATATAGAATTCCTTACCAAACACAAACTTCTCTCCCTTGCAAGTGACCTG
The DNA here is from genome assembly GCF_014898765.1 of Herpailurus yagouaroundi. Taxonomy (NCBI): domain Eukaryota; kingdom Metazoa; phylum Chordata; class Mammalia; order Carnivora; family Felidae; genus Herpailurus; species Herpailurus yagouaroundi. The sequence goes on along the minus strand of NW_024412376.1, from coordinate 124,115,902 downwards.
CAAATGATCATTTCTTTGCTTTTCTTTCCTGTTTTTAAACTTTATATAAGTAGGATTATACAGTGTGTACTTTTGTGGCTTGCCTTTTCTCACCCAACATTATGTTTGTAAGATTCATCCATACTGCATGGAGCTGTGTATGTTCTTTGCAATCACTTAAGAACATTGGAGTGTCTGAACATGGCTCACTGTATTTATCTATTCTACTGTTGATAGATATTTGGGCTGTTTCCAGTTTTGAACTATCCTTTGAATATCATTGTCTGTATCTCCTGGAGCACGTGCATGTGCATTGCTCTAATATACATCCAAGAGTGGAACTGCTAAGTCATAGCATATGGTATCTTCAACTTTACCAGATAATGCCAACCTGTTTTCCAAAGTGGTAGCAACTTATCCTGCTTCAGCACTGTTTGATGATTCTGGTTGTTCCAGAACTTTAACACTCAGTGTCTCAGTTGTTTTAATGTTAGCTGTTCTGATGGAATGTTACATTCCATTTTAGTTTAATTTTCAATTCCCTGATTGGTCACATTTTTGTATGTTTTGGGTTATCTGAATATCTTTGGGGAAGTGCCTGCTCAAGTCTTTTGCCCGTTTTTCTATTAGATTGTCTGTGTTTATTTTTATTTATGAATGTGAGGATACTAATCCTTTATTGGTTATATGTATAGCAAATACCTTTCCCTATTCTGTGCCTTGTATTTCACTCTATGGTGTCTTTTGAGGAAGATAAGGTTTTAATTTTAATGTTGCAAAATGTATTGATATTTTCTTTAAGTTTATTTATTTATATATAGCACATGTGCTATATGTGCGAAGGAGGGACAGAGAGAGAGGGAGAGAGAATCCCAAGCAGCCTCCACACTGTCAGTGCAGAGCTTGATGCAGGGCTCAAACCCACAGCTGTGGGATCATGACCTGAGCTGAAATCAAAAGTCGGTCACTTAATTGTCTGAGCCACCCAGGCACCCACTGATATTTTCTTCTGGTTGTTTTTTATATCTTGAAAAAAAAAACAAAACAACTTCCCTAATGTGGGATCAGGTAGTTTTTTACATTCTAAAAGATTTACTTTTGCTTTTCACGTTAGGTCTTTAATCCACCTGAAATTGATTGTTCACTAATGGAGTCAGGAAGGGGTCCCATTTCTTTTCTCTCTCTCCCTTCTCTATCACCACCCATGTCCATCTCCTGGGACTTATTCATTTGTCCTAGCCTCATTTATTATAAAGTTCAACCTTTCCTCACTGATGTATCACGCAACCTCAATCATATGTCAAGTGTTTGTATACATGGGGATCTGTTTCTGGGTTCTCCATTATGCTCCACTGTCTGCTGTCTATCCCTACTTCCATGCCACACTGATATCATTACTACAGCTCTGTGTTAGTCTTGATGTCTCATAGAATGAACCCTCTGACCTCCTCCTTCACCTTCAAGAGTGCCTTGGCCATCTTAGGCCTTTCTACTTCCATATAAATTTTGGAATCAGCTTGTTAAGTTCTACGAAAAGTTGGGATTTAATCAGGATTATATTTATTCCATAAATCCATTTGGGGACAATTGTCATCCTAACCAATCTGTGAGCTTATTATAGCTCTCCTTTTAGATATATCTTTTTGTAATGCCAGTATGACTTTATTATTTTCTTTGAAAAAGACTTACATATCTTTTATGAAATTTAGTCCTAAACATGAAATATGTTATGCCATTGAAAATTGTATCTTAAGGGGCGCCTGGGTGGCGCAGTCGGTTAAGCGTCCGACTTCAACCAGGTCACGATCTCACGGTCTGTGAGTTCGAGCCCCGCATCAGGCTCTGGGCTGATGGCTCAGAGCCTGGAGCCTGTTTCCGATTCTGTGTCTCCCTCTCTCTCTGCCCCTCGCCCGTTCATGCTCTGTCTCTCTCTGTCCCAAAAATAAATAAACGTTGAAAAAAAAAATTAAAAAAAAATTGTATCTTAAAAACATTTCTGTTTCTGCTGGGAAATAAAATGATCAGTATTTATAAATTGATTTTTGTATCCAGCAACCTTACCAAACTTTCCTATTAGTTCTAATATCTTATCTGTAGACTCTATTGGAGTTTCTGATTATCTTCAAATAATGATAGTGTGTTTCTTACTTTTCAGTCCTTAGAACTTTCCTTTCTTTTTCTTATTTACAGAGCAGGCTAGGGTCTTTAGTAGAGCACTGACTCCAAAGGTTTCACTGAATTGATTGAATTTAGGTTTCATACTTTGAAGGTACAGCCAACAGGATTTGCTGACAGGTTGTATTTAGGCTGTGAGAAAAAGAGAGGACTCAAGGTTTAGTTCAAGGTTTTTTTGCTTGAACTACTAGAAGAATGGCATTGCCATTTACTACAGGCAATGCCAGAGATTTGTTGGTCATATAGTGCTGGTAATTCAACAAAGAAAGATGAAAACTGACTTATACTTATTAGTGATGATCTCTAACAGACTTTAGCCTGGTTTTCCACTTCTGAAATAATTCACTCCAGGAAGGATTTAAACATATACAAATGCTCTCAGTAGTGTTTGACTTATAACTTCCTGTTCAGCCACTGCCCTCTACAGGGGGTTTGTCTGAATATGAGCTGTGCACTCTGATCAAAATCTGAACCAAAAAAAGAGAGATAACTTTTTCCTCTAGCCTCAATCTTTCCTATTTCATTACACACACACACACACACACACACACACACACACACACACACACACACTGATCTTGTTTTGCAATCTTTCCCCAGGTCAAATAACTACAAGAAAACCTCCCTCACCCAGGCAATTTGGTCACTGCAAGTAGCTTGTCTGGGAAAATGTCTTAGAAAGGCAAGCTGCATTTGTGTGGGGTTAACCCAAGAACAACGAAGAAAAATGAAGGAATGACTCCTACAGAAGGGATCCTGAGTCATACAAAAAGGCCTCATTGTGCCAGCTAGAAGGCCAATTTGACCATCCTTTATCACATGGTCCTCAACACACTGGAAAAGCTTATGAGTTCTCACACAAAGAAATAAAACTCTAACAATCCTTTGGACTGCTGAAGTCACATTAACCTAACCACCAGTTTCCCTGATGTTTATTCAACACACATGTAGGGTATCTCATTGGGCGAAGAGTAATAAGCCAGCTACCTCTCCCCTCACTCACCCTTCACCTGCTACCCAATCTCAAGAATGTAAGCTCCTGGGGCAACCAGGTGGCTCTGTCAGTTAAGTGACTGACTCTTGATTTCAGCTCAGATAATGATCTCAGGGTTTGTGATCAAGCCCTGGGTCCAGCTCTGTGCTGACAGCTTGGAGCCTGCTTGGGATTCTCTGTCTCTCTCTCTCTCTCTCTCTCCCTCCGATGCTGGCATGCACACATAAACACACACCCTCTCTCTTTCTCTAAATAAATACATACATACATACATACTTAAAGAAAAAAAAAGAATGTAAACTCCAAAAAGGCAGTAGCATTGTCAGGTAAACCTCACTGTCCAAAATGGTGCTTGTCATATAATAGACATACAATTTTTTTTTTTTTGGAAATTGACATTTTAAAGGCTTTTTAAAAATTGCCTTGAAGAGGGGCACCTGGGTGGCACAGTGGTTTAAGCATCCGACTCTTTTCTGTCTTCTTAATGTTTTTTTTATTTTTGAGAGAGACCGAGCGTGAGTGGGGGAGGGGCAAAAAGAGAGGGAGACACAGAATCTAAAGCAGGCTCCAGACTCTCAGCTGTCAGCACAGAGCCCAATGTGGAGCTCAAACTCACAGGCCTCAAGATCATGACCTGAGCCGAAGGCAAGCGTCCAACTCTTGACCTCCGCTCAGATCATGATCTCACGGTTAGTGATCTGCGCTGATGGTACGGAGTAGGCTTGGGATTCTGTCTCACCTTCTCTCTGCCCCTTCCCCACTCAAAATAAATAAATAAACTTAATTTAAAAATTGCCTAAAAGAGTTAAACTTTGATTTATTGTAACTGAAAATCAATATTTAAATGTATTGAATTTACTGATTTAAATTGATCAAATCAAAATTTTAAATGTTTAATGCGTCAATTCATAGCACTGTCATTACATAGAGTTAAAAACCACCTCTAGGGAGTGGAACTCTAGGGAAAGGAATGCTGCTTTTTAAATACAATTTTTACCACTTTCACTTTTGGGTTATTTGCAATCGTCTTGATGATTTTCTACTTTACTGGTTTAAATTATACACATTCCCAACATCCTAATACAACTATTCGTTTTCGTGTATGACCTACCTTCTTCATCAATACATACACACATTTGTATTAGTATGGTTGTTTGCAATCACAGCTATGTATTTTACAGTCAGCTTTTTATCACTTAATCTAGTTTCAGTCATCAGAACCTGGCATTCCGTGTTTCCACAGTCTGCATGCTAATGAGCATGGCAATGTCTGCATGCTATTACAAATGTGTATTGTACAATAATTTAAATATTCTAAACTAGGACACTCAGGGTTGTTTCCATTTTTCATTGAAAATAATGCAGCAGTGCAGGCTTGCAATTCTTTGAATGATGTTGAATCATACTTTGGGCTTACTTAAGTCCAATTAGGGACTGAGGACTACTCAGGAGGGCCAGCGTAACCCCGCCCCAGGGCCGAGTCCTGGGCGCACGGCCCCGCCCCGCGCTGCGTCACCGACGTCCCGCCTAGCTGAGACAGGCACGCAGCGCGGGAGCGGCCGCTGGGGCGCGGGCGCGCGGTTCGGGCCCTGGGAGCGGGGAAGCCCGGCGCTCGGGCTATGGCTCCCTGGGCGGGGGTCGAGCTCTCGGCGCTGAACCCGCTGCGCGCTCTGTGGCTCGCGCTGACCGCCGCTTTCCTGCTGACCCTGGTGCTGCAGCTCGTGCCGGCCGGCCTGGTCCCCGGCTGCGCGCTCTTCCAGGACCTGATCCGCTATGGGAAAACCAAGCGTGAGGAGCCGTCGCGCTCGGCCGCCTGCCGGGTCTTTGATGTCCCCAAGAGGTAACCGCGCCCCGGCTGAGCCCGGGATACCGAGGCGCGGGGAGCCCGGAGCGCCCGGCTCGGGCAGCCGGCAGGGGGCAGCAGAGGCGGACGCGGGGCCGGCGCTGACCAGGCCAGGAAGGCCTTGACGCCGGGCGCAGCGCTGCCCCGGCTGGGCTGCCAGGCACTGCCGCCTCCGCGTTGTGGCCCAAGGTGGCGGAATGCCCCCAGGGCCGGTGGACAGCAAAGATGGTGAGCCGCTCGGCAATGTGAGCTTGGAGCCGCACGAGTCTTTCCCTGGGAGGAAATGGCAGCGCTTCCGATGTAGGCCTGGTCTTTGGCTGTGCCCCCAGGTGCACAGGCGGCAGGTTAAATCCTTTTGGCCCCAAATTCTCCTTTCTCCCCCTCGCCTGCACTCTAGGGGTTTATAATCTAACTTGAGGTCACCGGAACTCTCTTGTGGACTCGAAGGCAGGCCAGCCCTTCACGCCTGTTTCCCCCGTTTGTCTCTCTGACCCCCAAAGTCAGGACAAGGGGCCAGACGCTGGTCACCACAAGGGCGCCACCTCCTTTGGCCGCACCGACCCTCCTACCTGGCATCTTGGCGGGTGCCCCTGGGGAAGAATGTGGCCCAAGAGTGCACATTTTCGGCAAGCCCGATCCCGAAGCTTTGACTTTCAACCGATTTTATAACCAAGAAAGATGAAATCGTTAGGGCTTACATAGAATTCTTTCAGAAATTGTAAAGACTTGTTATAATTTGCATTTGTTGGGCGGGTGGGAGGGTGTTGTTTGGTTTTTTTACTCTGAATTCAGAACATAGCTGGGAAGAGCCAGCCAAACGCTTCGGAAAATAGCAGTGGCTTTTCTGTCTTTAAGGTGCATCTTAAGTTGATATTAAGGAAGTTATGCGGAGGAACGTGATAAGGTTTCTAACGTATTAAAACCCCTGGTTTAATCATTTGAACCTCTCATTGGCAGTGTCCCAGGTCCACAGACAACAATAGGACTAAGTGTAACTTGGTTTCTGAAACATGGATAATCCCCTACTTTTGTCTTTTGGAGAAGGATTCATCAGGTGTTAACACTGAGAAGGAAAAACCAGGTCATTTAGAGGAAGAGTAAAGGGAATGAGGTTCTGGGAAGAGGTAGGAGTATTTAGGACACATTAGTCAAACTTTGTATTTATCAGGGGCTCTTTTTAAGTCAAAATTTAAAATTTTTATTTTTTTTTTTTTTTTTTTTGAGAAAGAGAGCAGGAGGTGGAAATAGGGGCAAAGATCTCACCAGCATGAGATCATGACCTGAGCCGAAACCAGGAGTCCCACACTCAACGAACTGAGCCACCCAAGGCACCCCCCCCCCGCCGTCATCCTATTTTTAATCAAGTTTGATTGCAGTACATTCTTTTCTACTTACTAGCAATGGCATTCCCAGGCTGTCATTTTTTTAATGTTATAAAGTGAAGAAAAACGTTATTTCTTACTGTGAATTCTAACAATTTGTGCTGTGAATTTTGAAAAAGACATTAGTGTCCCTAGATGTAAAGGACACCACATTTCAAATCATTCCTTGCACTCACCTGTTTCTCTGGCTTCTGTACCCTAGCTGTTAGTGCTCAAGCATGTCCTCATATGACAGCTAAGAAACAAACTTGGTACCTTTCCTTTGTTCATTACTACTCTTTGGGTTTGTAATCTCTCCCTTAATTTACACCTTTTTCTTCTTCCAGAATTCTAGAGTAGAACCTCCATGATGTTTTGTTCTCTAAAGTTAGACCAGCATTTCTTTAGTATTGAAGTCCAGGCCAGTAAGGAAAGACAAATATGTCTAGATACTTTATTTAAATATATTTCCTTATGCAAAGTTTAAATATTCTTAAAAGTGAAAATAAACCTGTAATTTTTACACCAAGGAAGAGACAGCTATAAATCACATTTCTGCATCTAAAATAGTGCTTAGGAAGGGTGCCTGGGTGGCTCAGTTGGTTAAGCACCCGACTTCGGCTCAAGTCATGTTCAAGCCCCGCATTGGGCTCTGTGCTGACAGCTCAAAGGCTGGAGCCTGCTTCACATTCTGTGTCTCCGTCTCTATCTGCCCCTCCCCTGCTGACTCTCTCTGTCTCTCAAAAATAAATATATGTTAAAGAATTTTTTTTTAAATAGTGCTTAGGTAATTTTGTTCGGGGTTATTTTTTCCAAAGGAGGCCAGAATAAAACCTTAAATCAGTTCATGGCATGTTTGATTCCATTACTGCTGTTGGATAGGGTTTTTTTTCCCTAAAGTGATGGTGCTTTTCTCGTTTTCCTTTTGGTTCATAGATTATTGATTTCCCAGAAAGCCTGAATAAATAGGTGACTCCAACATGAATCACAGTGCTCTTGACTTGTGTAGTGTATATGGAAGTACTTCTTCTAAAATTTCAAAATGGTGTCAAAGCATTGCAGTTGAATTGAGTTCTGGAGGCAGAGAGAATCATCCAGACTTTCCCCCTGGGGTTCAGCAATCCTGGCCAGAGGTCCAGGAGACCTGTGGGCAGAAATTCAAGGCAAACTTGGATTAGAAAAAATTACATCTTTATTTCAGTAACCTCTAGCTGAAATTTAGCATTTCCTTAAAGGTGAATGTAATCAACAAACCACAGTAGAATTAGTAGTACTTGCAATATTGTGACGGGTTTATATGTATGTGTACATATATATATATATATATATACACACACACAATTTTTGAGATCTCAAAATATTATTTTCATCACTATAAGAATGAATCACTGGATATTGTTATTTTATACGTTAATTACAAAAAGTACATATGTTACTATTATCACGAATTTTTTTTAGTAGTTGTGTTACCTATATTTCAATATAATTGGTTTCCTTGGTAATCCCTATGTATTTTGTGATTGAAGCAACATTTTGAGAAGTAGCCAGTAGCCTTTACCAGACTGCCAAAGGAGTCCATGGAAGAAAAATGTTAAGAACCCCTCCTCTAGACTGTAAACTTGCCATAAGTTTACATTTGTCTTTTTTGTTACCATATCCCTGGTACAATGCCTGACAAGTAATGTCCTTGATGACTATGTTTTGAATGAATTTTAAGAAAAAGAGGGTTTAAGTTTAATTGGTTCATTGATTAACTTAACTGCTCACTCCAAGAATAATTTTGGATAAGATACCTTCTCTTTCATTCATTTATTTAACTGGTGTTCATAGAGTACTTCTGCGTCAGGAGCTTTTTAGTTCTTGTAAGATAGATACATATGGTAGATATGTAAACAAATCTTACAAAACAAGCGAGATAATTTCGGATGGTAATAAGTGTTTCAGAGGAAATCCAGCAGGATTATTTGATCATGAGCAAAATTGGGTGGCCGTGGCAGTGACAACACTGGAGAGGATGGTCAGGGAGCGTTGGAGCAGGAGACGAGTTCATTGCAGGAGGCAGGGCTGGCTCACCAGGGCCAGGGAGGAAATTAGATTTTATTCTGAGTGTATGGAAAGCCATTGATGGCTTTAGGATGGAGAAGCAGGCGTGGCATTGTGTGATTCATGTTTTGATAAGGGTGACCGACTAGCCATTGTGTGGAGAAGACTGAATAAGAGGCTGTTATGATGGTCCAGACAAGAGACAGTGGATATGGATTAGATGTTAGCATAACAGCACCCCCTTGTCATATAGGTGGTGATATTAAAGCACTTATCCCAGGGCCAGTCACCTTGTCAGATTGACAGATTACCTTGTCAATGTTTACTAAGCATTAGTTCACTTCCTTAGTTAACCCTATTAACTCCCCTAATTGGGCTTTGGGTCAGTTCCAGCAATCAGTAAATATGTATTATTAGATCCTGCCCCCCTCCCCCCTCAAAACCATCCAGTGGCTTCTAACTCACTCACAAGAAGAGCCCAAGGCCATATATAGTTTGTTCCTACCACCTCATTGTGTCCTGTAGTTACCCCCCCCCCCCCCCCCGCCCCGTGTAGTCCCAGTCCAGTTTTGTGGGCCTCTCTTTTCTACCTCAGGGCCTTTGCAGTGCCTGTTATCTATACCTAGAAAACTTTTTCCCCACACAGTCATACTGTTTATGTCCTCACTTCCTAGAATTCTACTCAAATGTTACCTTCTCAATGAGGTGTGCCTTATCTACCCTGTTGAAAAGTATTTCTACCATCCCAGATAGTCCTTCTTTTCTTTCTGGCTTTAGTTTTCTCAGTGACAGTTATCACCTGCTGGCATGCTATAAAATTTATTTTTGTGTGTGAGTGTAAGTGCCATGAGGACTGGAATTATCTATTGTGTTCATTGCTGTAATCCCAGAACCTAGAGCAGTCCCTGGCTTATATTAAGCACTGAAATAGTTGTTAAAAGGGTGCTTCCTTGGTGCCGAGTCCATAAGGATCACCTTATCCCTGTTCCCGAGGGTTTGGAAAACAGTGCTACAATTAAGCAAATTGCCAAGGGAGGAAAAAGAGGGAGAATGTCTAAAAACAAAGAGTAGAGTTTTTAGATCTATCATTTGAGGCTAAAGCTGCGTCTTTATAAAAATCGAGATTTATCGAGTAGAAGATGTTTCTCATAGAGGGTAATCAGGCAAGCAAAACAGGAGATAGAAGGTACAAAATGCAGGAATAAGAACAGCAGTCTGCCTGTGAATCAGAAACACCACAGCACAAGCAGGGCATAGCAAGATATGGCTTAGCAGCTCATAAACCAATTATAAACGCATTTGAGTGATTGGTTGACTGCAGGCTTGGTATAAATTGGTACATGTGATATAGGGACCTAAAAGCAAGTTCAGGCAGGTCTAGGTTGCACGAATTAGAAGTGCAGTGGTGTGATTTTAACTCCAGTCATCAGAGCTTCTGGAGCTAAATGCTGCCCCTTACTGTGTGACCTTGAATAAGTAACCTAACATCTTAGCCTGCATTTACTCATCCGCCACATGAAGATAACCATATAAACTTTACAGGATTGTTTCCACCTGCTTACCAAAGGGATTTTTTTTTTTTAACTTTAAAAAGAGTAAAAAGAATAAGCCATGCCCTGTGTGTGTATATGTGTGTGCGTGTGGGTGTGTGTTAAAATAGACATGACAAAACACTTAACATTTTAGCCCTTTTCAGGTGTACAGTTCAGTGATTTTAAATACATGCTCATTGTTGTGCAGCCATCACCACTATTAGTCTTCAGAACTTTTCCATCAGCCAGAGAAATTTTTAAAACATAAGTTATTTAGGTCACTCTGCTCAAATGGCTTCCCATCACCCTGAATAAAAGCCCATGTCCTTATGAGACCCTATAGCATATGCTTCTCCCACCTCACCACCGATCCTTCTCCACACAGGTGTCCTTTATTGTTCCTCAGGGCCTTTGTGTTTGTCATTTCTCTGCCTAGAAAATTCTTTGCCCTAGAAGTTCACTGGGGTTGTTCATTCTAGCCAGATGTCACTTCCAGAGAGGCCATCCTTGACCACCTGTGCAGAATGGCCTCCCCTCTGCACCCTCTCTGTCTCCTACCCCAAGATTATGCTAGATATCTATAGGTTCATTTGTTGATCATATGCTGAAAGATAATCAAGGCAGGGACCCAGTGTATTTGCTTCCTGCTGAGTTCCTGGGTCCTAGAACATTCATTGCCTGGCAGCGTTCTAAGTTCTCAATAAATGTCTGTGGAAAAATGAAGTAGGTAGAGTGGCTGGCCCAGAAGATGCTTTTCAGAAGCTAGCCATTCTGAGGAAGGCTGCAGAGCAGGGCTCTGCTGACATTCTGCTCCGCTCTTGTAGCTCAGACCATACCTGCACTCAGTTCTAGGAAGCATGTCTTAGAGACCCTGGAAGGCAACCAAAAGCCAGTGGCTGGGTGGGGGGTGGGGTATTGGAAGTGACACTGATGAACTTTTGATGAAACTAGGCTTTTGAGCCCAGAGAAGATCAGAACTGGGATAGAAGATCAGAACAGGATAGCTCAGCAAGGGCAGATTTGGTGATAGAATTTGTAACAGTAGTTGGGAGAATTAAGTGGGTTGCTATGGAGTGATCAGATTAGATCGGTGTCAGGCTGGGTTGTGGGCATAGTCTGGGGGGCTATGTTCTGGATCATCTGGAAGAAGAGTTGCTGAATTCCATCTAATCCTGTGACTCCAGGTTTATTTACCTTGTCACAGGCTAATGAGACCAGAAGGAGGGGGCTTAGTATGTAAGTGATGCATTAAAGACCAGGGAAGACACTTTTCAGTGTCAGAAATATTTTGAATTCATTTAAATAGAGAAAAATAGAAGTATAGGTCAAGGGACCTCAAAAGAAGGTTAGACCTTTGTGCCCTTAGATGGTTTCAGTAAACCAACACCATCTTTCACATTGAAGTAACATTGCTAATTTCAATTTTTATTGGTCCTGGTTTTATTTGTATTTTGTTTGTGAAGTTGCAATTGATTGCAAAACAGGCACTGTACTTTAGGAGAGCTGTAACCATCAGGAGTCTATACCTAGTTTTATGAGTTAATATCTGTCATGTTAGTATAAAAGTTAGGTCAACACAATTTAGGAAATTTAGGAAAACACTGAATCAGAGGACCTTTAAGATTTCTGGCCAGCTCTGAGAGCTTGTGGTTTTGCAAATCTTGTATAAGAGTTGTATGGCTATTGCAGCAACATTGCTCAGGATTTAGAAACCTTTCACGTTTGGCTTCTGTTGGCACAATCTAGGTTCTCTTTGCCGGGGTCTGGCACCCCCTGTGTTGGAACTTGAGCCATCCCCTAACCCAGAGATAAGAGAGATTGCTAATTGACCATCTGTCTAAGTTTAACGAGGTCAATCATGTTCTTACCGCAGGAAGCCTCTTTGTTCTATGAGTTAACCGGTCCCATCATTTGAAAGGAGATTTTTAAAAAATCTGAATGCCTGCAGGATTCAGGTTCTATTAAAACAACAAAACTATAGGGGCACCTGGGTGGCGCAGTCGGTTAAGCGTCCGACTTCAGCCAGGTCACGATCTCGCGCTCCGTGAGTTCGAGCCCCCGTCAGGCTCTGGGCTGATGGCCCAGAGCCTGGAGCCTGTTTCCGATTCTGTGTCTCCCTCTCTCTCTGCCCCTCCCCCGTTCATGCTCTGTCTCTCTCTGTCCCAAAAATAAATAAAAAACGTTGAAAAAAAAAATTTAAAAAAAACAACAAAACTATACCTTGGGAATGGGGGAAAGAGGTTAGGGAACCTAAAAATAGTATTCCTGCATAATGCTTTAAAGTGGACCTACTCTGATTATTGCCTAACTGGTTTAACCTTGCAGGTATTTTTCTCACTTCTATGTCATCTCAGTGCTGTGGAATGGCTTCCTGCTTTGGCACCTTACTCAGTCTCTGTTCCTGGGAGTGCCTTTTCCATACTGGCTGCATGGTTTGCTCAGAATTCTCGGGGCTGCCCAGTTCCAAGGTATGACTCCCCTGGCTAGTTACAACCATTTCGTCCTGTCCCCGCCTTTCCTGCCTGTAGGGAGCTGTTCTCAGTATTTCACAGCCACCCTCAGGCTTCTCTGTGGGCCTGGGAAGTGGAGGGTGAGGGCAAAAAAAAAGTGTAAGTGGTTTATAGGCAGGTGGCCAAGGGGGTGTCCCCCCATCCTTCACTGAGATCATGGCAGCCCCAGAGTTAGCTCTTCGTCCCTGACTTCCCAGCAAGGGCTGTGCTGTGTGTAGGACAGACCGTTCTCCCTCTGATATTTTTAGTACTACTGATTAATATATACAAAAGTCTTTACAATTCAGTGGAAAAGTTCTTAGGATCCCTCGGGTTTGCCTCAAAACATTTATCATTTGTTTCGCTGAACCAAAATCATATCTCAGAACCCCAGAAATATGACAGGAAATTACTTTTTGATCACCAGTTAAAAAAATGTTTGTTATACTGTAAGCTTTACTTATATAATAACATTGACTGTAAATAGTTTTTGACCAGATGATTACAAAAGAGCCCTTAAATTCACCTCACTTTACTTCTGATAAGGATACCTAGAACGATTTTAAAAATTGGAGGATTTTTAAAGGAATTGAAGGTGAAAACCATATGGTGGTTTCAGTTAATGTCAGGCGGAGGAGGCTGAGGGACAGAATTAGAAACAAATCGTTCTCGCGTTCCCTCTGTCCTTTGTTCCAGCAGCCAAACCAGTGGCTTGGTAGGAACAATCCTTTTCTGTATAACCAGAGGAACTCATTGCAAAAGATGGCAACTGGAAGGGAAGACCTATGCAGATCCCCTTTGGGAGCAGAGGATACCTCAGCAAATCCCACATTGGCCATTAAAACTTCATCTCTTCCTTTGTGTGTGCGTGTGTGCACGTACGACTTTCATTTTAAAAAGTCTAGGTGTTATGCCACTTGAAAACCCAGTTCTTCCCAGTTCTTTTGACAAAGGGGTGAGAGGCAGGTAAGAAGATAGATCTTAAGGGTCAGAGTCTGCTAAAGGTATAATTTTCTTTTTTTTTTTTTTAATCTGGAAAGAAATGCATAATTCCCCCATCTCTGTTCCTGTCCCCTTTTCTGCCTCTCCAGGTGCCTTGGTCTCTTGTCTCCCCTTACTCAGGGATCCCACCAGCTGGGATTGTTAGAGGTCATGTGGGCACTCTTCCGGACTGTCTTCATCTGGCTGGTCGTGCCAGGGACTGGAGATCCACAGTCCTCAGGTTCTGAGTGCACAGACTCCTTCACAGTGACATACATGTAACCTAGAAGGCTTTCACATGATGGAGAGTCAAGAGACCTGAATTTGTCACTAGCCAAATTCCTTAGCTTCGCTTGGCCCACTTCCTCATGACTTAAAAAAAAAAAATAGTAGACCAGATGATTTTTAGGGCCCTCTCCTAGCTCTAATCTTACTTAATACTGTGTTGAATAGTAGGAAACAATCCAACTTTGGATTAGTCCTGGAAAGAAAGATGCTAACATGTTGCATTCTGAATTCTAGGGAGTGAGCTGGCGCTGTCTGCATTCTTAGTGTTAGTATTTCTGTGGCTCCACAGCCTGAGAAGGCTCTTCGAGTGCTTCTATGTCAGTGTCTTCTCCAATGCTGTGATTCACGTTGTGCAGTACTGTTTTGGACTCGTCTACTACGTCCTCATCGGCCTAACTGTGCTGAGCCAAGTGCCAATGGACGGCAGAAATGGTGAGTGGTTCCTGGGGTCTGTTAGCTGAGTCACTGGGCATATGAGGTACTCTTGAGGCAAAGCGCCCCACCAAGCTTTAGGGCAGTTTGAAAGTAGACCTGCTCAACTCACTTTGCATATGAAGAGTTTGGACTCTACTAGTAGCTTGAAAAAGTCAACATGCCCAAGGGTATATACATTAACTGTTACAAAACTGCTGAAACCTGAAAGACACTTACCTAAGCACTAATGCCTGTAAAGATATTAAAGTGCCAAGTGTTCAGGAGGTGCAAGGGTGAAGAATTGGGACATGGGCCTCCCTTGGTGGGAATGGAGTCACTGAACTCATGTGGAGTTAGTCTGGAAGGAAAGAGAGAGTGTGGTCAGGAGTCGGACAGGAAGCAGGGGAACACCCAAGAACAAGAGAAAGGGTCAGCAGAGAATGTTGTCTCACCAAAGCCTCAGTCCCTCTGGTGTGCACGTGTGGAAGGGGAAGGGTGATACAGGATTAAATCTCAGAAAACCAGAGGAGGAACGGGTGGCCTGGGCTCCTGGAGAATAGTTGTGATTTGAAGAGGGAGTAGAAAGCCATTTTAAGCTTAGGTCATTTAGGTCTTAGGACGATTCCAGTTATAACAGAGCTTTTCTTCAAGTGAGGCAGCTTGAGGGGAGAGGACAAAAGCGTACTGTGGTAAATCAGAATTGTGTCTGAGCACTTCCGAGCTCCCACTAGCCAGGAAGAGAGAAGCAAAATCATGGTCTTTGTTTATGAGGAGGAAGTAAAGTATATTTTGGTGGGGGAAGGGAGGCTGAAGATAAAACATTTATGACTATCATTTTGGTAAAAACAGTGCATACTTACTACATAGAACTCAAGTCATTTGGGGTAAATGAAGTTAGTTTTTAGTGCTGAGGCTAACTTTACCCTGGACCCTTGGTATATCCATCTGCCTGGACACTGTAAGGCAGACTATTCATGACTGTTCTGAGTTCACTTCTCCATGTTCCGTAAAGCTGCCCTTTCCATCCTTGTAAATAGAGACCAAAGTCTGATATTTAGAATACTCAGTAAGCTTTCTCCTCAGGTTTGATTTCAGTATCAGAGTAGCCCCTTGAAAATCCTCTCTGTGCTGCTGTGGTATAACCCAAGGCCTTTATGGCTTGAGGACTGATTGTAGAGTACAATTTATTAACAATCTTTCTTAATTCATGAATTATTTATTGGCTCCAGCCGCTCAGCTAGCATCTCTCCATCTGATTCCACTGAACTTAATCAAATCAGCATTTCCCCCCTGAGCTTTCTGCGTTGGCTTTCTTTCATGTGCAGGCCATATCAAGGTTTGAACTATTATCTGTGGTGAACATTACTGGGATTTCCACCCAAAGGAGCTTTCTGAAGCATGTGGCTAACCCACTAGCTTTCAGTCTGTTAGCCTCCATTGGCATTACATATCTCTTCTGGAGTTTCATCTGCTGGCTGGACCACTGTTTTTGCCCTCCCTCCTGTGTGGTAGAAAAGAAAGAAAAGGCAGCTGAGACACCCACAAAAATCACTTTCCAAACACTCATTTCTGAAGCTGTCTTCTTTTTCACCTACTTGTCTTTCAAGAGGTCATATACAGGCTTTGGGGACAATGTGGTGAGAACTGGTTTCAGGAATTCATTGAGAGGGAACACACTGGGGCATTTGCCAGCTGCAAGGCCTGATGGGAATAAGCATGAGCTTAGGACTCAGGGGGGCTTGAATCTGAATTCTGGCTTATTTAACCACTCTGAGCCTCAGAACCTTCATCTGTAATTAGGGACACATCCTGATTTCAGAGGATTTTTGTGAAAGGGAAAGGAAAGAATGTCTGTAAGCTGCCCACACCTTCGTACCTCCTTGTCTTCAAAGTCTGGAGGGTCGGGCGCTGGCTGGCTTAGTCAGTTGGAGCATGCAACTCTTGATCTCAGGGTTGTGAGTTTGAGCCCCACATCGAGATTACTTAAAAATGAAATCTTAAAAAAAAAAAATGTTTAAACTCTAGAGGGTCTTCCTCCAACCACTCTCCATTATACGTTGTATTTTATTTTCTCCAGAGTGCCATCTCTACCTGAACCTGTCTGATTATAGGTTTGTCTACTTGTTTCTGTTTGCCTCTTGCCACTAGAATGTGGATTCATGAGGACTGGGATTTTACCTTACTTATTCACTGCCTTGTGCGAGATGCCAGGCTCAGTAGACAGTCAGTAATTAATGAATAAACAGAGTTAAATACTACACAGATTGGAGCCTCAGCCTTCCACCTGACTCCCCTTCCCCACATTATAATTCCAACGTACTCCTAGAAATCTTTTTTCCTCATAGGTACTTTCTCGGATTCAGAGCAGGTCTTCTAGCAGTGATGTAAACTCTCAAACGCTTGCCTCAGTTTTTAATCCTAGAGTGACTTGCTCTTACAGCTGAATTTAAAACTATTTTTCACATTTTGTTTATTTTTAACTTCTGAAAAGATAACCTTTTAGTTAAATGGCTAAATCTAGTAAACGTTAAGAGTCTATAGTAAACTGTTTATATGGGACAAGTTTTTAAAAGAAATTAACACAGGTAGATATTGGTGGACTCTCATTAGCCCAGCTGTCATCAGCTGAGCCCTGCCTTCAGGTACCCATATGGAATAGTACGATCCTTGGTTCTCTTACCTGAGTCAACTCTGTAGGGGCTCTCTCCAGACTCCAGACCCTCAGGCTCTTCCCCGCAGTCAATGGACAGCTTTGTTTCTTCAGTCAGGTTCCTAACTAGCTTGCCTGCTTCCTGCTGATCACAAGGAAGTCCTTAATTTGCTTTTCTGATGCCAGTCCCAGAAGACCTGAATTCTTCCTGTCTTCTTGGTAGCTGGAGAAGAAAGAGGAAGATGATACTTTTGAGTGTTTCTGCTTCTGAACGAAATCCCTCTAACGTGGTTCTCTCTAATCAGAGATTAGAGGGATACTGTTTGATTTTTCATCTTGCAGTTTACATTTGTCTTTTGAGAAGCCCCATGCTGAGCCTTTACTTCCAGTGATTTTCTTCATTGGCTGGAGCCAGTCAAGTCTGTGTTCTGCATTCAGGGTCTCCCCTGAATAGCTTAAGGCTGCAGCCCAGGGTGGGATTCCTTTAGAAAGTGTTCTCACGGTAGACTATAAGAAATAAGACATAAAACCAGGCTTAGAAATATAAATGCACAGTGGCCTTACCACACAAGAGTATGAGACACCAAGAGTTTGGGCACCTGGGTGGCTCAGTTGGTTGGGTGTCCAGCTCTTGACTTCGGCTCAGATCATGATCTCACAGTTTGTGAGTTCAAGTCCCACCTTGGGCTCTGCACTGGCAGCATAGAGCCTGCTTGGGATTCTCCCTGTCTGTCTGTGCCTCCCAAGCTCACACACTCTCTGTCTCTCTCAAAATAAATAAATTAAAAAAAAATAAAAGAGTAGGAGGCAGAGCTGACCTCTGTGCTTGAAGCGTTTGAAAAGGGAACAGGAGAATGTGTCAATGTGGAGTTCTCTGTCAGGGACCACTGAAGCTGCCCCGGGCTGGAAAGCATACCCCTTTCTTCTCCCCTCTGTCCTTGGTAAATTACATCACGATAATTTTCTAGTCATGAGGAACAGAGCAATCGGATAATTGTGTTCTAACTGTATGATTGTTTAATTCCCTGAGCCTCTGAAATTTTGCATTTTGGCCAATAAGGTAACTCTTTTTTCTGTAGTCTATGTGATAGGGAAAAATCTCTTGATGCAAGCCCGGTGGTTCCATATCCTCGGAATGATGATGTTTATCTGGTCATCTGTCCATCAGTACAAGTGCCATGTCATTCTCGGCAATCTCAGGAAAAATAAAGCAGGTGAGATGTCTTTTAGAGGCACTGCGTGTGGATTTTAACCCTCAGAAGTTAGTTGTCTGTGTTCCTTTATTTTTTTCCTTCCTGCCCTAGTTAATGACTTATCTATCAAATATTCATTTTTTAATGTTTTTTTTATTTTAAGAGAGAAAGAGAGCGTGCCAGCAGGAGGTGCAGAGAGAGAGGGAGACACCGAATGTGAAGCAGGCTCCAGGCTCTGAGCTGTCAGCACAGAGCCCGACACGGGGCTCAAACTCACAAACTATTAGATCATGACGTGAGCCAAAGTCAGACACTTAACTGACTAAGCCACCTAGGCGGCCCTATCAAATATTTATTTTTGGCAAGACACCTCGTCAAAATCTTAATCTTCCCATTTGTAAAATGAGACCATTATGCCAGAAGATCTCCCCCGTCCCATCTAGCCCTGATATTCTGTGATTCTATGCTGTGCCCACATTTTGGGGCCTGCGCTGACGATATGTGCCTAACCAGCATGTGAGTGCTAGTGTTACTTTGCTGAGTTAGTATCATTCCGTCAAAGCAAAAAAACTTGACTTTTAGTTAGCTTGTGTTGACTTACCACAGGTACAGTTTATAATAGGCTTTTGAAGTACTAAAAATGGAATAATCCTATTCATCATTTACCAAGTGCTTATTCTGTGCCGGGCCCTGTTCTTAGTGCTTTACATACAGCTTTACGGTGCTCTCTTGAGGTGGTTCGAGTCTTATCCTCACTTTACAAATGAGGAAACTAAAGATGGTAAGCAACTTTTCTAAAGTTACACAACATGTAAGTGGTGGAGTCAGGATTTGAACTCCTGCACTCTGACTGCAGTCTGAGCTCTTAATTACTGGCTTGGAAGTCTGGTGGAGAAACAGACTTTGTTTGCTTTGTGCTTATTTTCAGTTGATGGTGCAACCTAAGGGTGCAACTTTTTAATACGTAGTAGGTTGACAATGGGAGTGTGACGGGAAGTGGGTTCGCACACAGGTCTGTGATCCTCTTTGTTATTTCATTTCATTTTTTTTTTTAATTTTTTTTTTAACATTTATTTATTTTTGAGACAGAGAGCATGAACAGGGGAGGGTCAGAGAGAGAGGGAGACACAGAATCCGAAACAGGCTCCAGGCTCTGAGCTGTCAGCACAGAGCCCGATGCGGGGCCTGAACTCACAGACCGTGAGATCATGACCCGAGCTGAAGTCGGACGCTCAACCCGATGAGCCACCCAGGTGCCCCTCATTTCATTTTTTTAATGTTTATTTATTTTTGAGAGAGAGAGAGAGCACAAGCAGGGGAGGGGCAGAGAGAGAGGGGGACAGAGAATCTGAAGCAGGCTCTGTTCTGACAGCAGCAAGCCCAATGCAGGGCTCAAACCCACAAACTGCGAGATCATGACCTGAGCCAAAGTGGGTTGCTGAACCGACTGAGCCACCCAGGTGCCCAGTGATCCTCTTTTTAAAATAAGAGTCTTTGTAAATTGCCTGGGGACTGAAGTGGTAAGCTTTCTTTCCACAACTTCATATGTTCAGCAAGTCTTCTGTTTCTGTTTCAGGAGTGGTCATTCACTGTAACCACCGAATCCCTTTCGGAGACTGGTTTGAATACGTTTCTTCCCCTAACTACTTAGCAGAGCTGATGATCTACATTTCCATGGCTGTCACCTTTGGATTCCACAACTTAACTTGGTGGCTAGTGGTGACATATGTTTTCTTCAGCCAGGCCCTGTCTGCTTTGCTCAGTCACAAATTCTACAAAAGCAAATTTGTCTCCTATCCAAAGCATAGGAAAGCTTTCCTACCATTTCTGTTTTAACATAACCCCAGTCACGAAGAAGGCAAACCAGATGACAGGTTCAGTTCCTGAGGACAACAATGTCTAGGGACCAAAGTACAATTTCTGCAGAACTGTTTGAAACTCTGTTTCCTTTATACACCCAAAAGTCTTCACTGAATGAGCAAAGCAATACCCCTCAAGAAAATGAATCTTCAAAGAAGAAATAACTTCTGGCAAACTGGGGAGTGCTGTGTCTGCCGTGTCTGCCTTCCGAGATGCTTTATAAAACCAACCAGCTGCTGAGAAGTAGATGAGCTTCTCCAAGTGCTTCAAAAGCAAAGTAGCCAAGAATGTACAAACAGCTTCACACATGCACATACATCCACAAAGGAAGAGAGAAGACCATCTGTGGCTTTGGTTTTATTAGGGACAAACGAACTGAACTCCATAATAAACAATATAATAAGTGCTCAGTAACTGTTGCATTTCAATAAAAGCAGAAAAGCTTTTGAAAATAACAGTATATCATTTCACACCAACAGATTCAGGGAAAAATGACTTTGTTGGAAATAGTTTATACTTTCACCTGTGGCCACAAATATTTCCAGTTATGTAACCAGCAACAGTGGTTTCCACTCCTCTCCCCCTCAAATCATAGCCTAACAGAAAATTTGAAACTTCTTTTATTTAATACTTTTTTGACATCCCTTTCAAGGAAGTACCTTAAAAGTGAAAGCATCTGAAAATAAAATATTTTTATATTTATGTGTAAAGAGCCTCCATTCATGGACTGACCTTGGCTGCAGATTGCGTAGTGCTATAGCCATGTTCATATGTAGGTATCCAAACTGGATTCGTTGTTTGCTGAGTAACTGTTTAACTGTTTTAATGAGATGAATCTGAAGTTTTTAGGAATAAAGTTTACACTAGTTTATGTTTTAAAAAATACTCATGATTAAACCAAAGGGAAATAAATGCGCGGTTTAAAAGAAAAACAATTGAAAAATAATGCTAATACTACAGCCTGAGCACAGTTTTGCTGCAGCAAAAACTGCACATTTGTGCAACATAAGATTTACTGGCTTAGTGACCAAAGTATTGACTTGATTGCTTTCGTGCAGGTGTCCTAGTCTACTAGCTACTAAAGTTTGGCACTAATGTGTACCTTGCTGTGGGGGAAAGAACCTCATTAACCAGACATGAAATCAAATGCACAGTTTAAGAATGTCCTCCCCACCCTCATCCCTAGAATAGTAAACCAAAGCTGTTAAACCGAGATCTTTCTAATCTGAACTTTCAATACATGCATATGAAAGCACATGCTAAAGTTTTTACAATAATTTCTGCTGTGGCATTTTCTCTCTCATCAATCAAATGCCACTTCAGTCAGCTAATGAGTCTACTCAAATAAGCGACATATTTATTTCATTTATCATTTAGATTTGCCATCCTCAGGACCAGGACTCAGGAACAAAACTTTTTCTACACTGGAAATGTAAAGCATATTGCAGTTGGGTCTTAATTTCCACACAAGTGGCATGGATTTTTAATGGCGAACTCCTTGGGGGAAAAAATGTTTTTTTGCTGTAGCATACCATTTTATACCTAGGTTAGTCTAGGAATTTGGATGATGTTCTGGAATTTCATTGCACATTTAAGTAAAATAATGAGTATGCCCTGTGAAGAACCATATCGGGCTGTTAGAAGACTTTCCCGGTCTGCAGTATCCCTGTCTCAGGCCCACTGTCCCTACTGTCCCCTCCCACTCTTTACTTTCCCTCTCCCTCCCTTGCTCAAACATTGCATTTCTAGGTGAAGGCTAAAGAGGAAGCAGTGATGTTCTCCAAGGGGTTCAGAACAAAGTAGCATGGTCTCTGACGAAAGCTTAACCGTGGAGAATGATTGAGAATTGTGCTGTGCTTGCTAGATCACAGTCTGCATTGCTCTTTGTGTTGGTTGAATATATTCCGTGTGCCTAAAGAGAAAGAGTTGGCAAATTCCTCCCGGGGAGAACCAAGCAATAGGTTGGGGGTGGAGATTCCTGACCTTCTGCCGCCTTAGTTGAATAGCCTCACCTTTCCATTCTCTGTTCCTATTAAGTTAGGGGAAATGATACTGAACCACCTCCTGACAGCATTCCCTGGACTAACTAGTGACTAGAAAAGTGTGCTGAAAGTAGCCTCTTTTTAAGTCTCCAAGTCGTACCTCATCGTCTGTACTAACATTTGTTATCAGTGAGCGTGGATCATTTTGTGTCCATAAAACCGTGTTCCGTATTACATTTTTAATTCAGTGAGTGGTTATTGCTAGAATTACTACCAAAAAAGAGGGAGACTTTTGAGATATTTTTATATGGCACTTAACAGATAGTTTAAGGAGACTATACATATTTGTAGAACTCCCTGAAAATTCAAGGACCATTGGTAAGTAACGTGTGTCGAAATGAACCAATATATTAAAGAAATTCTTAAAATAGTGAATGAGCAAGTAGAAATTTTTTACACCTATCTAAGCAATTTCAGCCCACCCTTTCACATTGCTTATCAGGGAAAAAATCATTTAACTTTTTTATAAATTACATATATTTGTCTAACCTAAGATGTTTCCAATAAATGGACGAGACCCAGTGGAGGTGGCAGTGATCCACAACTAATTCACGTGACACATACATCATCATGTTTCTCAAATACCAGTGATCTAGAAAGCCAGGTATTGGTTTCGCAGAAAGCAAAATTTAATTAGCCACATAAAAACTAATTATAAAGAGCTACTCTATGCACATAATTGAGAAAGTTTAGTATTAAGTCTCTTCCTCAGAGAAGATTCTCAACTCTTGAAGCGCGTAGAGGACAAAGGAACACAAGGAATTTCTCAGCAGAAAGACAAACCTGCCTCCTGAGTCTAGCCCTCTGGTAAGACTTCATAGCATGTGTGTAATTTTTATCAGGGCTTCCTGGCCCACACAATACCTTTCTATGGATTGGAAAAGATACCACTCAGGATATCTGCCTAGTAGCAGAGCATGAGCCTTTATGGCCACAAAAGACAGCAGGTGATGGGACCGCAGCTCAGTGAACAGAGCTCGGGCTGGATCTCAGCCCCACTCACCCTTCAGGCCTGGTGTCCTTTGTGCAGTTTTCAAACTGCACAACCTTCTATAGCAAAGAGACCTTGCTCATCATGCTGCCTATCTGTCTGCAGATTCTGTTCACTCTTGAAAGACTTGATTTCATGGAATCATCTCGCTGAGAAAGACCATAGGAATAAAACTAAGACAAGGTGGAAATAAGCAGCCCATGCAAAACACCTGTGCTTCCACTCACAAAAAGGGGGAGTTTGGTGGACAGCAGGTGAGTGACCCTCAACCAGTAGAATGTCAGCCCCAAATAGAGAAAATATTTTGCTTAGTTTCTGACTACCAACTCCTGTCTTTCCAGCTCATTGTTCTAGTACGGCAACTGCAACAATCTTTCTACCCTGTTGGGACTTCCAATCTGTTGATCTCATGGCATTTTCATTGTCCTTCGCCCATAAGTCTTCCCTTATCTCCTTACCCTGCTTAAATTCCAGGTAAATCACTATAATCATTCCTTCATATAGATCCTCAACTCTTGTGTCCTCCTACTGATTTAGCAAAGCCACAACCCTGGTTAGATTCAGCTGTTTCTCTGTGTGTGCACCCACACAGCTGAACTGTGTGTGGCTGGAGAAATACAGTCCACAGACCGCCACTCCAAATTCATGAACACTAACCTCAAATGGTCTTCAATGCTGCAGCCATATTAATATTCTCTAGTCCGTTCACTCTCCCCCTCTGCTGACTGTCTTAATCTCTGTGCCCAGGAAAATGAAGCTACTGGAAGAGAACCCCCACAGGTTACCACTATCTCCTTCACCCACCTAAGCATCTGCTCCCCCATACGCTACTTTCCCTCATTACTATTGTTGAAGGATACTTTTTTTTTTTTAATGTAAAACCATGGGGCACCGGGGTGGCTCAGTCGGTTGAGCGACTGACTTCTGCGCAGGTCATGATCTCATGGTTTGTGAGCTCGAGCCCCGGGTCGGGCTCTGTACTGACAGCTCAGAGCCTGGAGCCTGCTTCGGATTCTGTGTCTCCCTCTCTCTCTGCCCCTCCCCCACTCATGCTCTGTCTCAGAAATAAACATTAAAAAAATTTTTTTAAATGTAAAATCATGATTCTCATACAAATATGCAATGAACATGTGCCAACAATTTTACTTAACTTGTTAAGCAATTAAGGAACCAGTAAGATGTTAGAACCAGTTCAGTGAAGAATTCCTAAGAGCAGGCACACGTATCAATAATGAGGCATGCCAAAATGAATGTCATAGATGCATATTAATTGCTTAATACTTACAAAACTAGTGTCTACAGTGGGGGGAGGGAAAGCACTCGTTCCTTCATCAGACCACATTCGTTTGTATGTCTCTGCAAAAGAATTATTTGCATTCCTGTCAGTTGTCTAGGAGTTGTAAAATAGCTCAAAGACAAGGGGCAGACAGCCCAAACAGTGTGCCAGAAAGGACACCTGTAATATTTTTTGCTCATTTCAAAGTCATTAGTTTTTTCCTGAAACTACAAACAATCTCTCTGGATTTCTTTCCAAAGTTAGGCCCCCTACTTGAGCACTTCTTCCTCCCACTGGATCATCACGTTTTTGCCCTTTTCTGGACATTTCTATAAGCAGACAAATACCTTTCGAAAACCTTCTAGCCCCATTTCCCTTACCAGAGAAGCAGTTCCTTTCTGGTTTGTGTGTTTTGTGTTGTCATGTTCGTTTTGGCTTTTTGTTGCAGCAAAACAAGAAAGGTTTGCTGGAGTCTGATTAACGTTGTTCTCCTTCCCACGTTCAGCCCACGTTGGTCACTCTGTAGACCTCATGGCTGCCATGAAACTGCTGCAGGAAGGTCTCCAGCGACCCTGCCTCACCCAGTGGTCGCGTCTCAGCATCCGTTCTGATGCAGTAGCAGCAGCTGGTCACATCACCTGGATAACTTCCCCTGATTGTCCCCGAGACACCACACCTCTGGCTTTTCCTCCCATCTCCCTGGCTGCTCCTTCCCAGCTTCCTCTGCGGACTGCGTCCCTCTCTTCTGACTTCTGATCACTTGGAGGGAGCGTGCCAATTCACAGTTCCTGGTCCCTTTCTCTACACTCAGTGATCTCATCCAGTCTTTAAATACTGTTTATACGCTGACAACCCCTGCATTTATATATCCAGCCTAAACATCACTCCTGCGCTCTAGGCTCACATACACAATTGCCTACTTAACATCTCTACTTGATGCATAACAGATATCTCAAGTTCGACATGATTCAGTTAATTTATTTTTTTTATTTTATTAGTGTTTATTTTTGAGAGAGAGAGAGAGAGAGACAGAGCACAAGTGGGGGAGGGACAGAGAGAGATGGAGACACAGAATCCGAAGCAGGCTCCAGGCTCTGAGCTGTCAGCACACAACCTGACACAGGGCTCAAACCCATGAACTGGGAGATCATGACCTGAGCCGAAGTTGGATGCTTAACCAACTGAGCCACCCTGGCATCCCTAAGTTAATTTCTGATTTTCCTCATTCCCCCACATCTCCTCCACCTACAGTCTTACCATTTTTTACTTTCTCAAACCAAAAACGATGGAGTCTTCTCTTTCCCTCACACTGCACAAACCA
The DNA here is from genome assembly GCF_014898765.1 of Herpailurus yagouaroundi. Classification (NCBI taxonomy): domain Eukaryota; kingdom Metazoa; phylum Chordata; class Mammalia; order Carnivora; family Felidae; genus Herpailurus; species Herpailurus yagouaroundi. Next base: position 124,090,470 of record NW_024412376.1, on the reverse strand, counting down.
ATCCGTGGTTCTACCTTCAAAATACATCCAGAATCCATCCCTGTTATCGTAACTCTACCAACTACCATCCTGATTGGAGCTGCCATCATTTCTTGCCTAATTTACTGCAACAGACTCCTAACTGGCCTCCCTGCTTTCCCCTTATTCCTTACAGCTGATTCTCAACACACACCAGACGGATCCTTCAAAAACCTATATCACATCATGTCAGACTCAGAACCTTGCAACAGCTCCCAGTTTCTCTTAGATAAAGGCCAAATTCCTATAATAACCTCCGAGCCCCCATTGGATCTGGCCCCCAGTCGCCTTTCTTACCTCATCTCCTACTATTTTTACCCTCATTCACGCTTCCTACACAATGACCTCCTTGCCATTCGTTTTACATGTCAATCCTGTTCCTCTGTCAGGACCTTTGCACTGGCTGTGCCCTCTGCCCAGATAGCTGCCACATGGCTAACTCCCTCACCTCCTTCAAGTCACTGTATTAGTTATCCACTGCCGTGTAACTAAATATTCCAAATGTTAGCAGTTTAAAACAGCAAACATCTGATAGTTTCTGTGCATCAGGATTTCAGGTGTCACTTAGCTGGGTGTCTGTGCCTCAAGGATTCACTGCAGTTAAGAAGGCACCGGGGCTGAGGTCTCATCTGTAAGCCCCACCGAGGAAGGACCCACCTTCAAACTCACTCACCTGGTTGTTAGGATTCAGTTCCTCGTGAGCTATTGAATGAAGGGCCAGGAGTCTGTGAGTTGCCTGTTATGTGGCTCTCTCCACAGAGCGGCTCATAGTACCACAGAGTGGGTCCCATCAGAACAAGCAAGCAACAGTGTGCAAGACAGAAGACACGGTTTCTTTGTAACCTGGTCTTGGAAGTGACATCCCATCACTTTTACCACTTTCTGTTTGTTGGAAGGCAGTCACTAGGTCCAGTCCACACTCAAAGGAAGGGGATTATACAAAGGCAGGATGATGAGGAGGTGTGGATAATCAGAGGCCATTTACCACTGTGACCTTCTCACTGAGGTGACCTCCTTATGTATGTATGTGTGTATTTTTTCTATTAAATATAACTTATTGTCAAACTGGTTTCCATACAACACCCAGTGCTCATCCCAACAGGTGCCCTCCTCAATGCCCATCACCCACTTTCCCCTCTCCCCGCAACCCCCCATCAACCCTCAGTTTGTTCTCAGTTTTTAAGAGTGTCTTATGGTTTGCCTCCCTCCCTCTCTGTAACTTTTTTTCCCTCTTCCCCTCCCCCATGGCCTTCTGTTAAGTTTCTCAGGATCCACATGAATGAAAACATATGGTATCTGTCTTTCTCTGCCTGATTTATTTCACTTAGCATAATACCCTCCAGTTTCATCCATGTTGATACAAATGGCAAGATTTCATTCTTTCTCATTGCCAAGTAGTATTCCATTGTACATATAAACCATGTCTTCTTTTTCCATTTGTCAGTTGATGGACATTTAGCCTCTTTCCATAATTTGGCTATTGTTGAGAGTGCTGCTATAAACATTGGGGTACAAGTGCCCCTATGCATCAGCACTCCTGTATCCCTTGGGTAAATTCCTAGCAGTACTATTGCTGAGTCATAGGGTAGGTCTATTTTTAATTTTTTTAAAAATTTTTTTTTCAACGTTTTTTATTTATTTTTGGGACAGAGAGAGACAGAGCATGAACGGGCGAGGGGCAGAGAGAGGGAGACACAGAATCGGAAACAGGCTCCAGGCTCTGAGCCATCAGCCCAGAGCCCGACGCGGGGCTCGAACTCCCGGACCGCGAGATCGTGACCTGGCTGAAGTCGGACGCTTAACCGACTGCGCCACCCAGGCGCCCCGTATTTTTAATTTTTTGAGGAAGTTCCACACTGTTTTCCATAGTGGCTGCACCAGTTTGCATTCCCACCAACAGTGCAAGAGGGTTCCCGTTTCTCCACATCCTTGCCAGAATCTATAGGCTCCTGGTTTGTTCGTTTTAGCCACTCTGACTGGCGTGACGTGGTATCTCAGTGTGGTTTTGATTTGTATTTCCCTGATGAGGAGTGACGTTGAGCATCTTTTCATGTGCTGTTGGCCATCTGGATGTCTTCTTTAGAGAAATGTCTATTCATGTTTTCTGCCCATTTCTTCACTGGATTGTTTGTTTTTTGGGTGTGGAGTTTGGTGATTTCTTTATAGATTTTGGATACTAGCCCTTTATCCGATATGGTGACCTCCTTATTTAAAGTCACAGCGTAACCCTCTCTCATTTCCATCTCCCTTTGCTCCTATGACTGGTAACAATTACTTCCTGTTTTGCGGTGGTTTGTTCTGTAGCAATGGCTAACTGATGCCCTCTCCTCTAAAAACTCTACAGTGTGCTTTTTCACTCATGCTCCTTATTTTATTCTCTGTCTCTCCTCACTGGAATGTAAAATGTTGTTCTGGGGTTTCCTATTTTGTTTTGTTTTGCTTGCAGATGTATCCCCAGCACCAGAAGAGTGCCTGGTACATAATAGACACTCAATAAATATTCACTTAGAGAATGCTTCTATTGTCATTGTTTTCTGCATAATCACTGATCTCCTGCCATTACCTTGTTGCAGAATTGCAATAATATCTACCTTATGAACACTGAGCACAGCTTATATTCACATATTCCCATGTGTGAAAAGCAATGATCCAATTGTGCATTTATACCACCCAGAAACCAGTAACAATTATAGTAAAGAGGAAATAACATGAAGTTCAGTCAAAAGAAATGGTTAGGAATCCATAAATCATTATAATCCCACCTACATGTTTTTTAATCAGGTTTTATAAAAGAAAAAGTCAGCACTTTAAGATTTCTTGCTTCTTGACCTCTAGACCTATTACTCTGTGGCCTGCTATAGCTAACTCCATGATTTTTTGACATGTGGATTAGATAAAAATCTTTGATAGTTAAAGAAAAAACAAAAACCCATGCCAGAGGAAGTATGTAGTCCAATAAATTGGAAATAACTTAATCTGTTACTCTGTAATACTCTTTGAATTCTGTGCTTATGAAATGGTGAGAATAAGTCCTTTTCAGTGCAAATGTGGCCCATACTAAGGACTGAAAAGGGTGGACACTAGTTCAGTATTCCATTTCCCATTCCCACTGATCATCATGGCCAGATTGTATTTCCAATTCATCCCTCTCCTTTCCCATCTAAAATTGTCTGTTGGAGTCTCTTTCCATGACTTTGCTTTTTAATACACAAAAGCAAACTTAAGATTTCAGAGTAATCATGCAATTCAGGACGACAGCAATCGGTGAGGGGCAGTTAAAGAGGAATGGATTGATTCCCTTTGGTCTCTTCCATACTCCAGGGTCTACGATTCCGAGAGTAAAATTTGTTAGTGGGTGAGTGCCTCCCATGAGATCAGGCTCAGAAACTTGGAGATGGACGAGACCTCAAAATTCTTGATTTTTCTAAATAATTTATTAATCTATTATAAATGTACCTAAATCCATTTTGAGCCTCTTGTTCACGATCTCAGTAATATCTTACCTTTGGTGATCTTGTATTCTCTAAGCTTATTACACTTTTGTCTTTTATAAAACTCCCTCTTTCATTCTCCAAGAGTTTTGTTTTCCCAATCTAGGATTCCAAAATGTATAGAACACATCAGTTCACCCTATCCACAATCATGATTTTATATGCTTTCATGTTTTTCTCTTCTCAGAACAACTTTCCAGATTGTCAAGTTATTAAATTTTGTTGTTGTTATTTTATATAAGAGGGACACAGGCTTTTAAGTCAGATGAATTTTATTTGCATTCCCTGGATTGCATCTTTATCAGGGTGTGGTAATTTAGATGCAGAAGCCACTGATAGCATGAGGATATGTCAGAACTGAATAAGCATCTGACTGTGCCATTTTTGGCATGCATGCTAATAAACTGTACTTGTTCATAACGTGTAGACTTATCATCAAGATGAAAAGGCATTTAGGAATATGGCCAGATCTTAAAACTGGTTAGTTAGGGATTCACAAGGGCATGGCTGTCTGCAGATTGAGCATTCCTTGTGACTTGCCTTACAATATCCAGGCCTGCCTTTCATTTTCATGATTTGACAAGGTCTGTCTTCATTACCATAGACTTCAAACTCTTTTTTTTTTTTTTAGTTTATTTATTTATTTTGAGAGAGAGCAGGAGAAGGGGGAGGGTCAGAGAGAGAGAAGAAGAGACAGAATCCCAAGCAGGCCCCACACTGCTTGTGACACAGGGCTCAACCTCACCCACCATGAGATCATGACCTGCGCGGAAATCAAGAGTCGGATGCTTAACCAGTTGAGCCACCCAGGCACTCCTCAAAACACCCTTCAAACTCTTAGAGTAAGTGAAACAAGAAAGACCCCGAGGCAACTACTTCTGCTACTTGATGGAGCTATAGCACCCTGATTTGCCTATTAAAGGAGACAGTATTTAATTAAAAGTTATAGACACAGTTAGAAACCTCTCTCCTTCCTTCATCTCCCACTTGCACGAAAGGGTCCTTTGGATTATACTCAAATCATGAAGCCACTTTAGTTGCGTGTACAACTTCTCCAAGTTTCAGGAAACATTTCCTCACGTGTGAGGAAACATTAAAATACCACTGTATAAATTTATACATAAATTCAGACTTACATAACACTAATTTGTATCAGGAATTAAATCTGTTTAGAGAAACTGTTCCATAAGCACCAACACTCTAGAAGTACTAAAAGTTATATTTCAAAATAATTTATTAGAAAGTTATCTTAGCATTGTCACAGCCTATAAAACATTCTTAATAGTTGCATCAACAGAGAGATCTTCTCCAAAATGAAAATGATCAAAATCTGTTTGAGATCTTGCATTTGCCAAGAGTGACTCATGTTGCTTTCACTCCTATCTAGTGAAAAAGAAACTGCATGAAGTGAATTTCTCATCTACTGAAAATGAAAATAAAATGACAGGGTAAATATTGGTGAATTTGCAGACAAGTAAGCCAGAGAAAATTTCATAATCAATTAAGATATCACATTAATTATTATTATTTATTGTATTACATAAAATTCTGACACTGAAAATATTATCTTATAATATTTAAGTTCATGTCATTGCTCCTATATCACTATGACCCCTATTACATTAGTACCTTTTTTTTTTTTATATATGAAATTTATTGTCAAATTGGTTTCCATACAACACCCAGTGCTCATCCCAAAAGGTGCCCTCCTCAATACCCATCACCCACCCTCTCCTCCCTCCCACCCCCCCTCAACCCTCAGTTTGCTCTCAGTTCTCAACAGTCTCTTATGCTTTGGCTCTCTCCCCCTCTAACCTCTTTTTTTTTTTTTTTTCCTTCCCCTCCCCCATGGGTTCCTGTTAAGTTTCTCAGGATCCACATAAGAGTGAAACCATATGGTATCTGTCTTTCTCTGTATGGCTTATTTCACTTAGCATCACACTCTCCAGTTCCATCCACGTTGCTACAAAAGGCCATATTTCATTTTTTCTCATTGCCACGTAGTATTCCATAGTGTATATAAACCACAATTTCTTTATCCATTCATCAGTTGATGGACATTTAGGCTCTTTCCATAATTTGGCTATTGTTGAGAGTGCTGCTATGAACATTGAGGTACAAGTGCCCCTATGCATCAGTACTCCTGTGTCCCTTGGATAAATTCCTAGCAGTGCTATTGCTGGGTCATAGGGTAGGTCTATTTTTAATTTTCTGAGGAACCTCCACACTGCTTTCCAGAGCGGCTGCACCAATTTGCATTCCCACCAACAGTGCAAGAGGGTTCCCGTTTCTCCACATCCTCTCCAGCATCTATAGTCTCCTGATTTGTTCATTTTGGCCACTCTGACTGGCGGGAGGTGATACCTGAGTGTGGTTTTGATTTGTATTTCCCTGATAAGGAGCGACGCTGAACATCTTTTCATGTGCCTGTTGGCCATCTGGATGTCTTCTTGAGAGAAGTGTCTATTCATGTTTTCTGCCCATTTCTTCACTGGGTTATTTGCTTTTCGGGTGTGGAGTTTGGTGAGCTCTTTATAGATTTTGGATACTAGCCCTTTGTCCGATATGTCATTTGCAAATATCTTTTCCCATTCCGTTGGTTGCCTTTTAGTTTTGTTGGTTGTTTCCTTTGCTGTGCAGAAGCTTTTTATCTTCATAAGGTCCCAGTAATTCACTTTTGCTTTTCATTCCCTTGCCTTTGGGGATGTGTCGAGTAAGAGATTGCTACGGCTGAGGTCAGAGAGGTCTTTTCCTGCTTTCTCCTCTAAGGTTTTGATGGTTTCCTGTCTCACATTCAGGTCCTTGATCCATTTTGAGTTTATTTTTGTGAATGGTGTGAGAAAGTGGTCTAGTTTCAACCTTCTGCATGTTGCTGTCCAGTTCTCCCAGCACCATTTGTTAAAGGGACTGTCTTTTTTCCATTGGATGTTCTTTCCTGCTTTGTCAAAGATGAGTTGGCCATACGTTTGTGGGTCTAGTTCTGGGGTTTCTATTCTATTCCATTGGTCTATGTGTCTGTTTTTGTGCCATACATTAGTACCTTTAACTGCACCTTTTTCCCCTGATTTTTGAACAGAAGTCCCACATTTTCATTTTGCATTGGACCCAGCAAATGATGTAGCCAGCCCTGACCATAGGTAAGAGCATGACAGTTTTTGTCATCAGTCATTACTGAAGACAGGTCGTGGTTGTGAACGCTTAAGAAGTGTAGAAAGGAGGGGAGCCTGGGTGGCTCGGTCAGTTAAACGTGACTCTTGGTTTTGGCTCAGGGCATGATCCCATGGTTTGGGAGATAGAGCCCCATGTTGGGCTCTGTGCTGTCAGCTTAGGATTTTCTCTCTCTCTCTCTCTCTCTCTCTCTCTCTCTCTTTGTCTCTGCCCCTTCCCCCACTCATGCTCATGTGCTCTCTCTCTCTCTCTCTCTCTCAAAATAGATAAAATAAACTCCAAGCAGTGTGGAAAAGAGCAAGAAATGCAAGAAAATTCATGTTCTTAATGTGTTCCATATAAAATCTATCAGCTAATAGACATTTAATCTTTCTTAAAAGTAAAACAAGGTACCTGGGTCTCTCAGTTGGTGGATTGCCCAACTCTTGATTTCAGCTCAGGTCATGATCTCAGGATCATGGGACTGAGCCCCACTTTGGGCTCTGCACTGAGCATGGAGCCTGCTTGAGATTCTCCCTCCCTCTCCCTCTGCTCCTTTCCCCTGCTTGTGATCTCTCTCTCTCTCTTAAAAAAAAAAAAAAAGGTAAAATAGTGTAATACTGTAACTGGAGTGCAGAATTCTGCATAAGGAAAAATCTGTATTTGATCCAAAACAGATATCACTAAAGAACAATTTCAGACAATGCCTCCCATGGGTTGGCAAACTCATTAAAATTATGGTTTCTGCCATTGAAAAGAATGAGTCTGGGGCACCTGGGTGGCTCAGCTGGTTAAGTGTCTGACTTAGGCTCAGGTCATAATCTCATGGTTTGTGGGTTCGAGCCCCGCGTCGGGCTCTGTGCAGACAGCTCACAGCCTGTAGCCTGCTTCAGATTCTGTCTCCAGCTTTCTCTGCCTCTCCCCTGCTTGTGCTCTCTCTATCTCTAAAATAAATAAACATTTAAAAAATTTTTTCTTTGAAGAAAAGAATGAGTCTAACAGGGATAAACATCCATTCAAATAAGGGTGAAACTCAGGTGTATTATACAAAGTCAGCCTGCCTACCCTTCCATCAGCATTCTCTGACTTTTAAGTATGGAGAGCTATGTTTCCAAAGATCAAAGAAACGGCCACCACAATATGGATCCCCCTTCTTCTCCTGGTTTCTTCTGCAATGACTCCTTCTAATAACTCTGCCTGAGAAACAAAATCACAATAGAGATGACTTACATTTGAAAATGAGGGGCGCCTGGGTGGCGCAGTCGGTTAAGCATCCGACTTCAGCCAGGTCACGATCTCGCGGTCCATGAGTTCCAGCCCCGCGTCAGGCTCTGGGCTGATGGCTCGGAGCCTGGAGCCTGTTTCCGATTCTGTGTCTCCCTCTCTCTCTGCCCCTCCCCCGTTCATGCTCTGTCTCTCTCTGGCCCAAAAATAAAATAAAAACGTTGAAAAAAAAAAAGAAAAGAAAATGAAACAACAGGGAATAGAACTTATACCAGATAAACCAAATTGGCTTCCCATAAAGCTAAAAAAGATCCACTTAATCATAATTGCTTTTATTTTTGTACAGTGGTTATATAAGACTATTACTACAGGAATCAAGAAACCTAGACAATATGTGTATTTACCCAAAATAATTTTAGTTCTATCTTCTTGACTTTTGCTAACATAATGGATATCTAAGTGGTATAATTTGTATGTCAATGCTTTTAATGGACCCATTTTAGCCCCATTTCTAATGTTTGTCTTGTCAAAATAGACTGAGAAAAGGTGCATGCATGTACAGAATTACAGTGAAAGGCATCATGATCGGTGTTTTAAAATTAGGAAAAACATTGCAATACATATAAGAATCAGAAAATAAATATTTGGAAGATATAAGATATACTTTACAAGTCAGTGACAAAATGACTTTGTAGCATGCCTCCGTTTTCTAGGCTGACTGTATCAAAGTTAAGTTTGAAACAGAAAAACAAAGGTAAGAAGAGTTGTCTGGGGAGTGTCTGTCTCCAAGCTACTGTGTGAATGATGGGTAATTATAGACAGAAAAGCCATGGGCTTTTGTTAGCCCCAACTCCCAGCCTTTCCCACTCACCCCTCCCTCCTGCAACTCTCTAAATGACTACCTAGCACCAGAAGCTTGGATTTTATAGTGAAAATAATTTAATGGGCTAGAAAGCGCTCAGAGAGAAAATCATATTGTTTACAACACAGCATCTCATCAACACAGTGGTACACACACACACACACACACACACACACACACACACACACACGATTAGCTTTTATCGAAGTGTAGTCTCCCAGAAAGGGTGGGACTCTGGCGTGTTCACTGCAGGCTTCTTGTTACTACGCATGTATGATTCCAGCTGTATGGAGGGTATGTGGTTAGTGTATTTCCATACTGTAGGTCTCTAGAGGACCAAGCTTCCCACTCCAGCATGTAGAGAGGAAGGACAAACAAATTGGCAGGCTCAGACCAAACCCAATGCACAGATAGGTGCTGGTTCTGCCATCACCTATTTTTTAAAAATTTGAATTTGTGACTGTAATAGTTAATTCTATGTGTCAACCTGGCTAGGCCACCATGCTTAATTATTTGTTCAAACACTAATCTAGATGTTGCTGTGGAGATATTTTGTAAATGTGATTAACATCTACAATCATTTTTTTAAATATACCTTTTAAGCAGTCTCCACACCCAATGTGGGGCTCAAGCTCACAACCCCAAGATCAAGGGTTGTGTGCCCTACTGACTGAGGCAGCCGGCCACCCCAACATCTGTAATCATTTTAAGTGAAGGGGATTACCCTCAGTGATGTAGATGGGCCTCCTCTAATAAACTGAAGGCCTTGGGAGCAAAATCTGAGGTTTCCTGGAGAAGAAATTCTGCCTCAGGACTGTAATATAAAAATATTGCCTGGGTTTCCAGCCTGCTGGCCTGCCCTAAGCATTTCAGATTCACCACCCCCCCCCCCCACAATCACCTGAGCCAATTCCTTAAAAATAAATTTCTTTCTCTCTGTATTCACACACACACACACACACACACACACACACACACACAC
>NW_024412376.1:124079822-124080646 GCF_014898765.1 Herpailurus yagouaroundi | reverse complement strand
ACACACACACACACACACACACACACACACACACACACACCTGTGATACTTCCCAACTTCCATTGCAATTAACTGTGGCCACGGGGCTAGCTTCTTACCCAGATGTAAGCAGATGTGCTTTGTGGCAGCCGCCTTAAAAGACACATACATACCTTGTGTCCTCTTCTTTTTCCAGCCAGTCCTCCATCGTGCTTCCCAGAAAAGGCTGTCCGAGCTCTAGCAGCCGGCCATACTGGGTCATGAAGATAAAGGCACACCCTAGGAATGATAGGACGGAAAGCTGGAAAGAACACAGATGCCTGATCACTGTGGAGCTGCCGGATGAGCTCTGAACTGCCTCTCACAAGAGAAAAACAGTCCTATCTAATTTATCCTTGATATTGTTTTGGATTTTCTATTACATTTAGTGGAATGTAATCTCCATGAAAAATCTGCATCATTTTCCACAGGAACCTTCTCAAATTGGTGTAGTTCACAAAGGAAGACATTTCTGCTGCTGCTGCAAGTAAGGCATTTCTCTACCCTTGAGATGCCACATTCGTAGCAGCCCCACAGACCTGCCTGTGGGTGGAGGGGCAGGTCTCAGTGTCCACAGACTTTTCATGGCACAGTTTCAAGGCATGGGAGGTGGGAAACAGAGGGTCTTCCATTCCACAGCTGTGACCTATTTCTTGTTTTAAAGACCTTCATCTAGTCAAATAAGTTTGTATTTGGGGCGCCTGGGTGGCTCAGATGCTTGAGTGCCTGACTCTTGGTTTTTGGCCCAGGGGCATGGGATCGAGCCCTGATTGGGCTCCATGCTGAGTGTGGAGCCTGCTTGAGAT